>NC_034410.1:81439291-81664970 GCF_002078875.1 Numida meleagris
GGGGTGTTCGGGGGTAGGGGCGGCCGGAGCCTCGGGGACAAGACGGGAGCGATGCGGGGCCGCCCTCAGCCGCGCTGTCCGGTCACCCCCAGGGCGCTCCCTGCAGCCACGGTTGGATGAGGGAGCCGGGAAGCATCCGAAAATCCCACCGCAACCCCCTCGGCCCCCCGTTAGATATCAGCCTTGCCCCATCTTGAGTGCCTCGGGGCTTAGGGACAGCTGAGCTGCGGGAGGGATCCGAGCTGGGCTTGGCAGGGATGTGTGAGCCAGACGGTTACAGCAAGGGCTTGGGTAAAAATAGCAGCCTGTCTGCTGCCCTTGAAACAATTGATACAGCTGAGGAGCTGCGGCGTGTCACTGCCACAGCCCTTGTCACATCTTACCTGCCTCTCTTGCGTGCTTCTTGTCGGACGTGTGCTGGCACCCACATGCTGCCCTTGAAGCCAGGCAGCCAGGCATGGTGCTTGGATTTTCAGATTTCATAGCAGTTCCATTGACTGACAATAATAACGTCCTTTCACTATTATCTTATGTCTGCACATTAGTTCTGCAGGGCGGACTGAAGAAAAAAAGGAAAAACGTTCTTTTTTTGTTTAAACTTTTTTATTTTTACTTTTTCCCAGAAGAAAGCAAAGCACGAGTTGTAAAACTTTTATTCACTCTCTGATGAAGTGGGAGGAAAATACTCTCTTAACATCACTTGTTGCATTATATCTTGCTCTGGGGAGCTTGCAGGGAGATGACAAAGGGCTGTGTGTGCTCTCAGATTTAAGGATATCCAAAGCCCAATAAAAGTATTTCAGATAAAAGCTCTTGGAGCAGACAGAAGTTTTGCATTTGTAGAACAGTTTCTTGCATAATAGTTGCCAAGGATACAGCATCCAGAGAGCAGAGCTCTGCCTTGCGCACAAAAACGTTGGGAGTTCTTGGTGCACTGGGTCAATTCTGTTTTCATGTGCTCAGTGCTCCCTCATTCAGAGACTGGTCCCATTGTTTCCAAGGGAGGCTTTTTTTGGAGTCAGAGCTAATTAAAAGGACAGGGCAGATTCTGACACCTCGTAAAGTAAATAAAAAGATCATTTTTAATCTGGATTTACAGTTAAACCAACCTCATTTTCAAGAGTATTCCACTAGGTTGTGTTTTACTATTACTTCCCTTTCAGTGCTGTCTTTGCATTTTTTTTATAACCCTTTTCTAACTATAAATCCCCAAGGATTCTGTGTCTGAGGGGCCACCCCAAATCCACGATCACTTCTATGTGCTTAACTCCTGCCCTGCATTTCAGTGTACTGAAACGCGTTTCTGGAGCTTACTTCATGTTTGAAAGCTGGATTTCTAGGCTTAGGATGAAAGATGGCAGAAGTCTCTCGAGGTGCTATTGAACGATAGCTACTCAGCTAATGGCAGTGACTTGTTAATCTGGGGCTCTGACTATTGCAAACATTTGTTTCTGCTGTTCTGACTGTGTGGGTAGGCTCATGGGAATCTGCTTACACAGTTAAAGTTACCTTTGCGTTTGCAAAACCGAGGCCTATTTATTTCTAGGGGGCCTTAATTATTATGTCTCTTGGCATTCCCTTAGCTTTTACTAGATGAAAAAAATACAGTTGGTTAGACTTGTTCACATTTACTGAATGCACATAAAGCTTAATTCTTTGTGTGCACTTGCTGTTAGCGCAACCTTTCTGTGTTTGTCATTAGATCTTCTTGCATGTTGGTATGGTTTTGTAAGCCAACTGATTTGTGTCACTTTTTAAGGAAAGGCTTTCCACTTTCTTTTACGGTGGTGGGGGCGTTTTTTTTTTTCTGCAGCTTTTCCTCCAGGCTGTATTCTCTGGGTCTCTAGGAGGTCACTGCGTGAGTTGACCGAGCAGGGCTCTTCCAAGTTTGTCCTCAAATTGGTCCTGATCTTTGTGATCTCAGAGGAATGCATCTGTCAAAGCAGAGTGCAGCTTAAAATTCAGTTGTCAGTTCAATCTGACATATTTGAGGCTTGACTGATTAATTAATTACTTTGAAAATTAGTGACCTAATGGCTAAACAGACCGTTTAATATCTTGATGGTAACTAGTGCAAAAAGTCTTGAAACAAACTTAGGAGTTTATAGCTGAAATATGTTGTAACACTGATGTCTGAATCATTCTTGAACTCTTCTAAGTGGATGGTGTGTTTGCCATTGAGTTCTGTAGGCAAATGATCAATTATCTTTTTTCCTTTTATCTGCTTTTAAGTTATCAGCTTTTGACTTAGATGAATATTCACATCTTCCTTGGAAGCACGGTGCCACCTGGTGCCTTCAGACCACAAACTGGTTTGTATAGCGCTACAGAGTCATATGCACGTAAAGAGTTAAAACTTAAGGTTACTGTAGAATTTTTGTAGTTAATACTAGCATAACTTGTGTATTGCGAGTCACTGTAAGTTGTATATTGTACTACGTTACCAATAAAACCTCTTAAAATTCGAATGAAAAGTCATTCGGGCTGTCATATAATTATGGTATCAGCTTTTTCTAACAAACATCAGTTTGGCTCCAAGTGGCAATTCAGTTCTTTGTAAATAAAGCCAATGAAATTAAGAAGAATTTTCCTTTTAAGCTTACACGTATGTTTGAGTTTGGAAGCAAGTCTCAATCTGTAAAGTGTCTTCTGATTGGCAGCGTCTTTAGATTCTTGTGGAGGGGTGCTCTGAAGTTAGATGACTCAGGTTCATGAATGCTGGCTGAGATGGGATTTACAACCCTGAATGCTTTAAGTATGTGGATGAGGTGAAAATTCCCAACTGGCTGATAGGGAAGGCTGAAAAGAGAAGGGTCTGCAGTCTTCTTCCCCTCTAGGAATGGTGTGCCTGATTGAAATCTCCTCCTTCTCCCTTTTTCGTGCTTCTCTCTATGCATGGCTTTTCCAGCAGCCATCCCTTTGGATGAAGCAGCTCACCCTGCACTGTACTGCATTCAGTTCTGCCTAGTGTGCCTGGAACAGATGTGCCATGGGGCATTGTTGTCAGGAGTGCTCACCTGGAGCACCTCATTTGGCTTAAGATGCCTTGATGGTGGTTTGACAGAGATGGTGACACGTGTAGATGCTATTAAGTACCACAAATTCTATCACAGTAATTCTAGTCTTGTCTGCAAAATCTCATTGAGATTACATTACAGGGTTTTTGTGGGTTGCTTTTATTGGTTCGGATGCTCAAGGTGTTATTTCAGATTTGGCTTTTTTACTGCATTGGTTTGGAATATTTTTGGTCTATCTTTCTCATTGTCCATGGTATTAATGAGAACTGGATCTAGTCTGGACTCTGAATTCAGATGGCCCTTTTGCCCATTTCTGTGAACCTTGGGAAAATTCAGGACTGGATCTAAATTTGTGGCTTGGGCCCTGCGCCAATAATGCTCTTTGAATCTAATTTGGTACTTTGGGTTTGTTGGTTTTGAATTGCTTTGAGTTACTTGATACTTCTGACTTGCTGACACAGGGTCATTCAGGAGAGTGGATATATATACATGGCCAATGTCAAGTGGTGTGCTTTTTTTTTAGAGATCTTATTCATATAATTACAGCGTGCTGAGTATGTTACCATATTCCATTCTCACATTCCGCTGCACTGTTTAGTGTTAGGGCAGCTATGTAAGAACTGTATGTTCGTAAAAGTATAGGAAATCATACTGTTTAATTTAAGAAGAAATGTAATTAAAATACTTTGATAGGGGAAAACAAAAAAGTTTCATAGTGCGTATGGTGTGCTGGTTGTCCACGTGGAAAGGGAGAGGTACAATGTTATAAGGATATTTATTTCCACCTCTTGTTCTCTCTGAAAAAAAAGGAGGCAGCTTCTCCAAGGATTTGTAAGTAGGAACAGCGTCATTCAAAACACAGTGGTATAAGCAAATAAATGCAACTGGCACTAGAAGAGAGATTGTGGAATTTCATTCATAAAGAAGAAGGGATTTAACCCTTGATTAAAAGTCATGGCTGACTCAGGGTGTGGTGTGATGCAAACTGACAGCAGGGACTGTTCCCCAGGGCTGTGTCCTGGCATGAGGCTCAGCTTTGGCACAGAGCTCAGTGCCAGAAGATATAATCCTGCCAGCAACTTCAGGTTTTCTTACAGCAGAAGTCCTATCAGCTGTCTCAGTGCAATTAAGAAATGACTTGGTTCATAGAGGCTATTTAAAAAGAGAAAAGGGATCATTTGGATCTTGATCCTGGTGAGCAGAGCAGTCATTCTCTGAAGGAATTGTTTTTGTGTTGGCCCTGTTATGCTTATCCCAGGACATGAAGAATAGAAGATGAAGTATTTTCCTGTTTGTACGTACCTCAGAAAATCATAGAATCATCGAATAGCCTAAGTTGGAAGGGACCTCAAAGATGAACTAGTTCCAACTCTCTTGCCATGGGCAGGGCTGCCACCCACCAGATTAGGCTTCCCAGGGCCCCATCCAACCTGGCCTTGAATGCCTCCAGGGATGGGGCACCCACAGCTTCTCTGGGCAGCCTGTGCCAGGGCCTTACCACCCTCTGAGTAAAGAATTTCTTCGTGAAATCCAACCTGATTCTCACTTCTTTTAGTTTAAAGCCTTGTCTTATCACTGTCAGTCTGTGTAAAAAGTGTGTCTCTCTCCTGCTTATAAGCTCCCTCCAAGTGCTGAAAGGCCACAGTGAGATTCTCTGTGAGGCTGGTGAACATCAGCCCATTCTCATCCTTTTAGAGAAGAGAGAATTTAACAGAGCAGTTATTTCCAAGAAGTTTAAAAGTTTTCCAGATTTAACCAAGGGTTTCTAGAGTTTACAAGATCTCATACTTCAAGAGGTTGACCCCAGAGTGGTTTACCAAGGAAAACATGGTAGGATCAGGCTCTGTTTTTGCCTTGAGAGCATGAACTACATCAGAGTCCTGTGTCCTTGGAAGCACAACCGAGAAAAGCTGCCTAGCTTCTGGCAGCTTGTTGTTTTCAGCAGTATGGGCCTTCAAAGAAGCAAAGATCCCAGTACAGCAGGGACGAATTAACTGTAAAATGCTGGACTTAGCTTCGCATGAGGTACTTGAAGCTCTTGCAAGGTTCTTTTGACCAGTGATAGTTTGAACAAGTTGTAGTTCAGTTTAGTTTAGCTGTTTGACTTAGTCTTGAGAAATGTATTGTAAATGCAGTGGAGCAGAACCATCTCAGAGCTCTAGGGAACTGGAGCAGTTCTCTTTCAAGTCACTTAGCTTAGCTGATAATGGCACAAGAGTGTTTGTATGCTCTTTGTTTTAAGAATGATTGGAAGGAGCGTGATGTCAAGTTGGTAGGTCTAACAGGGCTGTTAGATTTTGAAATTGGTTCAGTCACATTTGGTGTATGGATATTCATATCACCATAGGTTTACTGGATATTTGTAATCAAAGAAAGGAGGAGTTAGACCTTGCTGTTGTAATTCCTCAGGTCTTGTACTTGCAGTTACAGATTTCAAAGTTTTCTTCCAAATCTAATTGTAAATATGTCCTTTCTTCTAAACTCTTCTAAAAGTGCTCTATGAAGATTGCTGACAGCTTCAGTTAGCAACAGACTAAGAAGGCTTCAGTCTGTGTCTGTGAAGGAGCAATTAGAGAAAGTTGTGAACTTGGTGTGCTGCAATCTGCTCTTCATCTTTTGTGGTCCCATATAAGAACAAGACTTCTAAAAACTTTTTGGAGCAGTTTTCTCTTTCCTGTGCTTGCTTAGCTATCCTGTCTTGTAAGTAATTGGGGTCTAATACAGAGCTCACTTTATTTCTGTCTGATCTAGCTTGCTTGGCTGTGCTCCTCTGTGCACTGCCCCTATGTAAGGCAAACAGGCGTTAAGTCACCCTTCCATCACATTCTCACCTGTGACAGCTCTCTCAGCTTTACAGTTCACCCTCTTGGCCGTCGAAGCACCCACACCTCTCTGCAGCATCTGTTTAAAAGGGCCACAGAACCACCATGACTGGAAGAGAAGGTGGTACCTATTTAAAACTTTAAAGTAATGGAATCATTCTGCCTAGAATTTAACCAGCACAGGTTAGGACCTCTGCTCTTTCAAAAACCTGTATTTTTCAGTGACCCTAAGTGGTCTGAGCTGGGACTATACACTTCTTTGATAAACAGTGCATCAGTAGGCTGCACTTGTATGCTAGGATATTACTTCATTACTGGCTCAGAGGAAAGAGTGCCAGCCTCTATACCTCTGTCATCACTTTCCACACCACCTGGATTGCATTATATTAGTATTAACTTTATATTGTATTACTGTTATTAAGAAGACAGCAAGGAATGTTGTTACATATTTTTAGCAGAGGAACAAGTTGGGACAAAAGTAGCAGTGAGTTCTCTGGTAGGCCCAGCTACCTGGAAACATCTGCAACCATCTGGCATGTGAAATTACTGAAGGAAAGGTGAGTGAGACTTAAAAGATCACTTTCCACATGTCATCAGCTTAACAGTTATATATAAAAAAAAAATGCATTGCAGGTTCCAATTCCAAACACTTAAAAAGAAATAATTCTTTAATTCCAAGTGTTTTAAGAGTGCTTTCTAAAAAAAAAAAAAAAGTCTTAGACTTTTTCCTTTGCTTTCAGTGTAACTATTTGACTTTAGTAGTCATGCTACTAAACTGTCAGTCTTTTCTGTGAGTACAATATTTATGTGAATTACAAAGTCCTGAAAAACCCTTTAATTTTCATCCTGGATGCCCAGTCACTATTGTTAGACAAAGGCAAAGCTTTATTGTTTATCTCTTAGTAATATCAGTTGCGATTTTACAGCTCAGTAGGCTCTATAGCAGAGTGAGGTGACTGAAAAAGTGGCTTACTGTCCTTTTAGTCCTAATTGTAGAGGGTTTTTAAGACAAAGTACATATACTTGGAAAAACTGGACTCAGTGTTGCCTTGTGATCACTAACAGTTAAACTCTTGATATTGTAAAGGTGAGAAAAAAGTGTTATAAATAAACAGTTTGTGATACACAACCAGAGTGCATCAATGGCACTTATCTAGCTGCAGGGCAGATGTAAGTAGAACTCTCCTAGGATTCAGAAAAAGTGATATTTTATCTACTTGCTTTTTATTGCTATATTGCAGCAGCTGTCCATGGAGTGTGACTCTTGGATCCACAAAGAGAGTAGTTTTGCTTCTTTTTTTTACTTCATCCACTAGCATTGTGAGAGAGTTTGCTTGTAAAGAGCTGTAGTCCTCTGCCCTCTTTATGGGAGGTGTTAATGTCTCTGGTGGTGGAGGCTCCCCCAGGTTTGCCAGGCACACAATTAAGGATGCCTTTTGCACTTTATTCCTTGCACCTGAGTAATGCAGCACAGTCCTGAAGGGCTTGGGCAATTAAAACCAGTGAGCACAAGACAGAGAGGTGGGAGTGACCAATAATATAGGAAAAAAAAAAAAGTGACTTTCTGTAGTTTTTGAGGAAAAGGGTGAGTTCTGAAATTGTGAAGTTCATTTATGCTGTTATGTTTCACAGGTAGTGAGGATCTTTGTGGTTAACTTTTCTGTCAAAAAAGCAAGTGAATTTGTGGGATGCTCTTTCATGGCTCTTTTGAACTTGGACCCTTTTCTTGAAAGGGTGAAAGGACTGAGAAGCCTTATAGTGGTTGGTGCTAAGGAAAGGAGGTGAGCTACAGGTTTAGCTGTATCTGGTGATAAGAGTGATAGCTTGAAGACCACTGCCTTTGCTACTACCTTCAGTCTTAAAGACTTTCCATCATGAGGCAGTTTTCTTCAAACTTCTTCCTTCCGGTGTCTTTATAGGTGTAGTGGAAATGCTAAGTCATGGCTTGAACCTGTGATTGAGCACCAGGTGGGAAGGCAGGGCCAACCCAGGGGAGCTCAGGTGCATGCAATGCACCTGAGAGACTGGAAGGGGTGGAGCCAGGATCCACCCCTTCCCAGACCTCGTTTAAAGGTGGGAAGATCCCTGCCTACTTAAGGCCTTTTGAAGGTAAGTAGCTTTTTTCCTTTGTTTCTGTGCATACAGCTGTTGTATTTGAGCAAGTCCTCACTTGCTGCAATCTAGGACCTTGCAATGTTGCTTCTATTGCTGCTCTTTCTGTTGTGTTATAATAGGAAATTAATGGGAATGTAAACTAAATGCTTTTCAAAAATAGGTAAAGCAGTTATGTCTGAAGAAGAGGTACTGGTAGGTCAAATAACACTATTTGTACTTTTCCATCTCTACGTGTGATTTGTTCTCATGTTCATTCATCTCTTCCCTCCCCCCCCCCCCAAGTATTCTGTATTGTGCTGTCAATTGAATCACACTTATAAATGCAAAAGGCTTGTAGCTGTTCAGGGACCACAAGTAAGGTGTTCTGGTTTTTTGACAGTGGAAAAGAAGGGTATAAGTGAAATATGTATTTTATTTCAGGTAGATGTGTCTGATTTAACCTGTTAGTAGCCTGAATGATTTGCATCTTGTAATGGTCATTGCTAGTCAAAGTTCTAAGACTCCTTTGCTGTGACTTCTTTTTGTTCTGCTTCGATTATAATACATAGTGTCTTGTGGAGTTAATATATACAAAATAACACTTTTAAATTTGTTATAATTGCTTTGTAGATAGTAACTTGTTAGTGTGTAAGTACTGAGTTCAGTTGTTGCCTTTTCAGCCTAGTTAGACAGTTAAATTGCGCGTTGTATTGTTTCACCTAATGTGTTCAGGTTTTACTATTCCTTTAGGGAATTATTCTTTCTTACATGTATGCATTACTGTAGTTAAGCTTCTTCTAGTTTGAATTTTGGCTTAAGAAGGGAAACAGGCCATTTTTTTTTTTTTCTGGTGAAGCTGGTTGTGTGGGGAGGGGTGGAAAATTCTTTCAGGAGGTAAAGGAGAATAGTTTCAGAGACATTGCCTGTTTCTCAGCTCAGATTGTACTGAATTATGCTTTTAGATTTCCTGTTTTCTTGATGGACTTTTACTTGGTTTTGACATGTAGAGGAAAAAAAAAGCTACCTCAGTTATGATTGTGAATTTATGCCAAGCTTAGAATATGCCATTGTCTTTGCTTTTTTGAACTTTGAATATTCAGAGTTCAGTTTTCCTGTTGCTTTTGTTCCTCTTGCTGAGGAGGGGTCATCTTCACTCAAAAAAAAAAAAAAAAAGTGCCCTTCAAGAAACAGTGCACTGAAGTAAGTTGGAAACCTGGACCTTGCAATAAAGGACAGAGTTATCTCAAAATAAAGATATTCTTTCTTTGCAAATTGGATGTGCCTTAACTAATATGCCTGTTGAACTTTAAAGCAGTCACATGTTCTTGTAGGCTTTCTTTCTCATCAAAGTGTCTGATTTAGAAACAAGCATATCCTAATATTCAGCTGTACAGAGATGATGAACAGGAGGAGAAGATTGTTCAGGCTAGCTTTCAGAAACTATCAAAAGCAGAACTTTAAAATTTTAATATATTCTATATCTAGTAGTAAAATACAGCCTTACTCTTAAGTGCTTCATTGGTCAGTGCTCAGCTTGAGTTTTAGTATATGAATGTCATTACAATTTCATATACTACTTGAAAGTATCCTAAAGGATAAATGATGATGTTGTGTTGACATTTTGGGGTCTTTTGTTTTCATAGTCTCAAAACACTTAAGTCCTGAGTGTTTTAGGCCCTAAGTCCAAAACTGACTGTTATACAAAAAACTTTTTTTTAAGTACGTATAGCTGCAAAGGAGAGGCCTAAAAACATGACTCCATGATTAGCAGGTCAATCAGAGCTTAGCGTTTTACAAATTCAAGTATTAAATATTAATTTAGAAATATACACACACTTCAAGTTTCTTCTTCAAGCTACTCAGTATATATGTTTTGGCAGGTATTTTAGAGCATCCTTGTAAATACGTTTTAAAAACAGGCCCTGTACCAGCAACCTCTGCACAGAAGTTAAGGAGTGTGCAGGGTGAGGACTGTGTTGTTTCATGCTTGGGAGTATTTTCAGGACAGGATTGAAGTGGGCTACTTCAGTGTTGACAGAGTTAAGTCATCTGAACAGCTGCCAGTGAAGGTAAAGGATATTGATTTGCAAGGTTGCCAAAATGTTATCTTTCTGTCATAAGTGCTAAGTCATATTGAAAGGAACTGGAGTAAAACTATCATTTGTTTTAATGTTTTCCTTTGTGGGCTCTTAATTGAGACAGGCAAGATACAAGCGGGCACTCTGCTAATAAATACGTTTGCTAGCACACAGCAAATGCCTCCCTAGCACTGTTCCTCACCATGCTGACTGCAAAGCATGATCGTGTTCCTGCAGCGTGTTTCAACATGTAATTGCATTGGCCTATATACAGTAACTTGGCTGTATTGGAGCTTTAATCCCAGCCATTGTAAGAGTGCCAATTGAATTGCACACTAAAAATATCCTGCATCCAGACATGCAGTTTGGTGCTAATATGACATAATTAAAACTTGACAAAGGCAATAGGCAGAATGTTCTTCAGTGGCTTCTAGGATCTTATGCTTGACCAAAGTATTTTCTTAACCTGATGAACTTTGCTAGTATGGTCACACCTCAAATATATGGCCTACTTTGTTAACTTCTTTGATAGTTCTGCTAGGCTGCTAAAAGAATGCCTTTACCTTAAAGCCGTTCTTTAGTTTGATGTTACGTCTGTGGGAAAGCCACTGGTAATAGGCCATAGCATTTGGAAATCATTACTGCTATGTGTGATTGGAGTGACAAAAAGCAGATAAGAAATATTTTTCACTGAAGTGTAAATTGAATTATATTTATTTCCTTAGTTGGTACAATTTGTCACTGGTACTCCAGCAAATAGTTCATAAAGAAATACGCAGCCAGCTAAGAGAGAATTGCTTGCTGTCTCACTAGTAGTTATCAGCTAGTGTTAAGAAGTTTCAGTGGAGATTGAAATCATGCTCTCATGTTCTTCATCCACCACATTGCGTTTATTGAAATAAAAACTGTAATCTAAATCTCTGCAATAATTAAGCATCAACCCAAAATATACTTTGGAGAAATAATCAAATTGAAAAAGAATTCCTCAGTGAATTCTTCAGAAGGAACTGCCATGAGTTGCATGCTGGATGGTAATCCATTTATCTATTCTTATGCTAACATCAAGAAAAGTAAAATCAAGTCAAATTAAACTATGAATAATTACCATAAAATTGTTTTCTTGAATTGTTGTGTGTATGCATAGTGGAACTTAAAGCAATTTTAAATCTACCTCTGTCTTCTCAAATTAGCTACATCTAAATAAATCAAGTCAATACTGAAGTATATTCTGTAGGTGAGTCATGGAAGGTTAATATTGAAGATGAACTCATTCCTGCATGTTACTTTTTTAACAAGTGGTGTGTTTGGCTATTTAAAAATAAATGATGACCTACTATTCCTACTACTAATTTTTATGTTCTGAGTTATTTTTTAAGCCACCTTCCTACCAGAACTGAAGGCTGATGGAAGTGAGGAGGCTGTGTTACAGGAGTAAAAGGGAAGGTCTCTACAGTTCTACTAGGCTTGGAAACAGGAATATAGCAATGAGCAGGTGGTTAGCCAAATTTAGCATCTCTTCTAAACTGTGTTTTTATCACTATTAGTTTTGAATAGGTGTTGTGATGAGACTTGTTTTCTTTGTGGAGAATCTATTTTGTGCTGTAGGAGAAGGTGCAAGCTCAGTTTACAAGCTGAGGTGGTTTGCAGGTCACTCTCAGTCAGCCTCTGCTGGCAGATGGGTTTTTGCTCTTCACAATAACTGTTTTTGATTGATGAAACCATGAATGATGGACACTGTGGCAGGACAACTGTCTCAAGTGTAACCAGTGCCTGCTGCTTTTGTTGCTTACTGTAGGTAACAGGAAAGAAAACTGGCCCAAACAGTGGCTATATTTATTTATTTATTCTTCAAGAAAAGTACCTATTTAAAGCCTGGAAATAATGGGATTGTGGTGTCTTCATTCTTGGAAGCAATTTCTGAAGCACTGCTTGTGAAAAGGGTGCTGCCATAATCTGCAGTGTATCAGAAGGATAAGCTAGTCATGGTATTGCATTAACACTGTTTTACAATCTAATATTGGAAGACCTGCATACTCATGTCCATGTTCCATTTTCCAACTGTAAGTGAGAGTTGCAGAAGTGCTCGCACTGGGTAATGTAAAGCTGACTTGTAATTCTTGGAGTCTGAGTGAAGAGCTTCTGTCTACAACTGAGAAGATCTAAAGCTTTGAAGCCCTTATATGAGGGAATAGGCTGCTGGAGCTACTCCAGTGCAGAAGGAAGAAACAAATAAAACCTTTATAATATGGACAAGGTCTAACTTGCCCTTTGATGCGTAAGTATCTTTGTGGCAGAATGGGGAATGCCAAATAATTTGGTCTCGTTCCTGTGGTAACTGTTCGGTGATGGCTGTTCCTTCTTTCCAAAAAGATGAGAGGTTTTGGAGCACAGCCCTTTGTCTCATTGGTGCAGGCGTGGGTAGATAGAGGAGAAAGGCTTTTGGGATTCCAGGAGAAGAGCTTTAATTGAATGCTTCGTAGTTGCAAAATGTTTAAATACTAGTGTTGCTGCTAGCAGGTATTAGAGTTAACATTTTACTTATGCAGTTTGTATATTATGTTGTGCCCTTAGCATAGCCTCCTAAGGCAGTACAAAGCAAAACAAAGCACTAAACTGATGAGTAACCTTTTGTTGTATATGACATCTTATTTTTTCTTGTCCTTGGGAAAATAGATGAATACTCTTCCATCTCCAAATCATAATGTAACAGAGTATTTAATTTACCATCTTTAAATACTTCAAGCTTCTGTAAGTCAAAATAAGGTTAAAGTAAGGACCAGCTTATGGAGTAAGTTTCTATGGTAAGCTATTCTTGTGTAAGTTAAAATAATTTTTATTATCCAAAGCAAGATGCTTCTTTCAACTACACAATAGGTATTATTTGATTTCTGACACTTAGGTGCCTCTAAGCACAGCTGACATGCATCTTTTATCCTGCTTTTTTTTTTGTGAATGTATACTTTTCTTGCCTGTTATTCCTTCCTTAGTGTGCTTTGGTCATTCTGTCACATTATTCAATCTTAATAGAAGATTAAATAGATCTTAGCTTTAACTTGTCTGTTGAATTTGATAATTCTGATTTTTTTTTTTCCTCCTGGAAAACTACGTTGTACTGGAACGGTTACTTTGTTGGGAGGCATTATTTAAGCTTGTGTAACAGTCAGCCAGTAATCACTGAAGTCTTTGTCTAGAACTTGTTGTATTTGTTTTTATATTGTTCTAGATTTGGAAGCTAAAGAAATGCAGTTCCCTCTGCGATAAGGGGATACCCAAGACAATAAAGCTATGTGAAGCTTGGTGTGTTTAATGATAACTCAGTGCATTGGCTTGTACATCAAATGTGCTCAGTGCAAATTTAACAATGTACAGTAATGAGCGTAAATTCCTTCTTCTTAGCATCCCATCGAGGTTTTGGCAACGACTGTATCATTTCCAACCAAAAAAAGGTCAACTCATTATCATGATGTTGTTGAGCAGTGACCTTTCAGAATAGAAATTAGTGAATTACTTGAATCTGATCTTTGGAAGAATAACATAGCATACCAAAAATATTGGGAATGACTTGGAAAAGGAACCTGTTGAGTATTTTGTGCTAAATGTAGCCTGGATTTTCTGATACTAAATTCTAAAGGAAATCATAGAGGAAGGAAAGCAAGGAAGCCTGGGTCAGCCCCTAAGAATCTGCGGAGCCACATGTTATGGTTAAATTTATATGCTGAGGTGCTTTTGTGCCCTTCTGTGGCATGACTCCCTGTGTGCTAAAGCTGCATAAGCTTTGTTGTCATCAGTTTCAGTTTTCTGATTTGTCTCACTAAATGGGGTGACTGAGAGCTGGGTTCTGTCACCTGCACGTTGATTGTTGTCTTTGCTTTGCAAGGCACTCAATTCCCATAGCTTGCGTTGCCATTCATGTGCACAAATGTTTAAAATTGAGACTTACACTATAGGTAGTGCCTGGTTCAAAATGTACTGCTCATGCCTAATGGCTGAAATATTCAGTCCATTGGTGCTTTACTACTTCAGAAGGGTCCTAGATCTCACTTGTTGTGGCACTGACCTCTGATTTCCATCTATAAGGACTGGTGGGCAGTCTTGCCCACATTGCTCATGGAACTGCATTGCATTTTCTGGTTTAATGGAATTCAGCTGCTACAGTTGAGGGAAAAACAAAAATATAGATGTGATTTAACTTGTTGTGTCTTACACTCTTGTCTTGCAGGACATTTCAATATTGGGACCTGCCTGTGGCAGGTGCTTGGAACTGGATGATCTTTAAACTCCCTTCCAAACCAGGCTGTTTTTTGATTCTATATTCCTTTCTATTTGCTGCCTTTTCTCTGGAGGACAGTGGCTAGCTTTGTCTTTGTAGCCTGGTACTGTTTCTTGTGGTTTGATTTTAGCCCAAGATTAAGGTGATGGCTCCCCGGAATACCACATGTGAGACTGGAGTCATGAAGGTTGCTTTGGGGACAGGATCTTTGAATCTGGTGCCTATGTGGCCAAGGTTGCAAATACAGTATGAAAGAGGCTGTTGATTGTTTTTTTTTTTTTTTTTTTTTTTTTTTTTTTGTTTGTTTTTTGTATTGATTCATCTTTTTTCTCTTCCCTTATCTACAATTGGCTGGAAAGCCAGGACTGCCAGAGCTAGCTGGGGGATGCCAAACACTGGAGTTAAGGGACATATGTAATCATAAATAGAAAAGCTTTGCTGTTGGGATTTGTCAGTCATGTACTTCCAGCATAGCTGGATTTTGCATGCAACGCTGAACTTCGTGTTTTATGGTTCCCCTCCAGTGTAAGGACAAGGTTACCACTTACATAACAATTGAAAAGTGTGATGGAAATTGACTGCAGTTCTGTACTGCAGGCTGTCGACAATCCCCCTTAATTATTAAATAACTTGTTTCTAAAGAAGGATCATGATTATTCACTACTAATCAATACTTTTATGTGGTTCAAGAAGGGCAGTCAGGACAAATGGACTGTGCCTTTGAGCTTTTCAATGAGTGCATAGGGTCTGGCATGTTTAAATCAAATTATTTGTCAATGTGATTTCTTACTGTAAACACTGTCTAACTGAAAAAGGAGATTAAAAGAAATATAGATCTCATACTAAAAATGCTACATGTCCTAGTAAATATAAAAGAAGTTTTAATTTTTTTGACTTCAGTTCAAGATGCAATTTCTTGCAACAAGCCCATTTTTAAATTTTTTAATATCACCACTCTGTTACAGATCATCTTCTCTGAGCGCAGTCAGGCTAAGTGAGAGCTCAGACAAGAACAAACTGCCTTCAGAGCTAAACAAAATTACATGCTGTAAGCAAATCTGTGTAAAGTAGATTGCTAGTGCTTCTTTAAGATACTGGAGGTAATGAGAGCAACTGTGTGTGCAGTTTTCTGGAAGAGCTGGGATTATGGTGAGGATTTTAAGTCAGTATGACTATTATTACGATATGGTTTTTCTCTCCCTCCAGAATGACAGGATGCTTACTTGTTTGTTTGTTCCTAGCCAGTCAGGGCCTTCACCTCTTCCTGCTTGATATTTCCTAATATACTTTGTTGCAAGCTTGGAATTCTGGATACAGAATCTGGATATCCCTGTGGGTGGCCATGTGGAGCCCCAGTATCTTCTTCAGGAATTGTGCCTGAGTGTCTACCAGGAGTAGGAGATGCTGCCAGAAGAACTGGACAAGACTGTGTTAAATAAACCTGTGGACTCAATCTTAGGTCAGCTGCAACCTTGGGCAGCACTACACATTTGCTATTTAAGAAAAAAGCATGTGATATTAATTTTTCTTTCCAATGTTGGTTGTTTAGAATTCTTGTGCTGCTGAGAAAGAAGTATAAAATAAGCAAGACAAAGCTACAAAGAGTAGTATTCTTTTCTTACAAAGTTATGTGAGCCTTTCCTCAGGTCTGAAATACAAACTAGATATCTCACTGGCCTGAATGCTGGGAACACCTGCTGATAATTTAACTGGATCATGTTAACACTAAACAATTACAGAGAGAAGATGGCTGATAACTGCGGTACAGGGACAAGGTTAACAATGGTAGTTAGCTCCTGTGGTGGTGGAGAGAAAGACAGCAATTATGGCCTGGGTGATATTAGAAAGTTACCTGTTGATGAGGAAATACAGATGGAGACATGAAATACTGGCTACTGAGAAAACATTATCGGGAGTTATGCATTTTAGCACTTACTAGGTGTTTTATGGATCTTTACATCACTAAATCCACAGTAAGACCATGCACTCAAAGTAGTCCTTTACAAGTCACTTTATAGAAATGACAACAGGCCCTCACTTTGACCTACCTAATTTAATTGCAGTTAGAGCTTGTTTAGAGCTTTATGTTCATTCTGTCAAATATTGCTTACCTTAGTGTGCTGAGCAACAACAGAGAACATGAAAGACTAGGAAGACTTAATTGCTACTTGCTCTGTTAAATGATCCTAGATTCTTCAGGTGCAGTCTGTACCCTTAACCCACAGATAAATTTCTTATAACCCTGTAATACTCTCACCTCACTGGAGAAATTTTTCCAACATGACAGCTATGAATACTTTAAGTTTGGACTACAAGATATCTGAGACATCTGGAAGGGCCATGGGTTTCCTGGTTTAAAAAAAAAACCCTTTTGGTGAAACATCTGGGACTTATTTCTCTAACTAAACCAAATAACCTGAAAACTGTTTGAAGCATGTATTTAAACATAAAAGCTAGCAGTTTTTTTTCCTACCAATGAAGGGCAATGAAATGCTTCAGGAAAGAAAAATAACTAAAAAACCTGAAATACTCCTGCTCTAGAATTGAAAATATCATTTAAAAAAAAAAAAAGGTGGGGTAGGAGCAACTTCATGTATGCATAGTTGCTCTTTACTCTGCTGTAATGCTTAGAGAAAATGTTTTTTGATTTTTCACAGAGGAGAAAGGTATATTTTTCATTTCTTACTTTGAACTTCATGGCAAAAAGGTGCATTCCTGGTCTGTTTGGGATGATTGAGTCAGCTGTTCCTTGCCTGGTCGAGCTGAACAACCATAGCTGTTGTTTTCTCTTAAAGTGGACTTGATAATGGCTTTTGGATCATTAGAAAATTCCTGCTACTCAGGTTGTCAGCAGTTTTCTAATCTGTGATTTATTGATTTATTTATTCTTTCATAGAGTCACAGAATCTTCTGGGTTGGAAGGGACCTTTAAGATCATTCAGTTCCAACCCCCCTGCTATAGGCAGGGACGCCTCCCTCTAGAGCAGGTTGCTCAGAGCCCCATCCAGCCTGGCCTTGAACGCTTCCAGGGAGGGCTAATCCACGGCCTCACAGTTCACTATCACAGTTCAGAATTTCTTCCTATTATCTAGTCTAAATATACCCTCTTCCATTCATTTATTTGCATTCCCTTTGCTGGACTGCGTCAAGCATAGACTTTCTTTAATGTTGCTGCTCTCTTACATTTTTTTTTTTTAAGTGTTTGTGTGTTCCTGGAAGCAGGAGCTCAGCAGGAGCAAGCAGAGATACTAGCAGCACACATCTCCATGGCTTTGGGTGCTCATGTTAGCTACAGCCCAGCGCTGGCCCAGTACAGCTGCAGAGTGGAGGATTTCAGTACCCCTTCCTCTTTTGCTGACGGCCTCCTGAATGCATCCCTGGTAGTCAGTCCTTTTCACTTTTAAGTAGAGTGGGGCTAGTTTTTTCAGTGGGGGAGAAGGCTTGAGCACTGAAAGGCAAACAAAAGGTTTCATCTGTGTTGCATGTTGAAAGGACCTGTTTCTTATTTCACTGACACAGGGTAGGAGATGACATCATCCCTTTGGAGCTGATAGAGTTACACCAGTGGATAAATTGTGAGATTAGAATGGTACCAAAGACCTTCATACTTTGCAAACAGCAATTGCTTTTTTAATGTGTTTAGGTGTTTTATAGCTGTCCTTTTACTGTGCAGTGTAAGACAGCATGGCCAGCTACTGTTCCTGTTTTAAGAACTGTTTTGTAAATTAATTGGCAAACAAAAGTACCATGAATAAAACAGAGCTTTGTGCTTTGTATTTCAAACTTTTTGATTATAGTGAGCTCTCACTAGAGCGTGTGAGCTATGTGAGCCATTTACCCTTAGTGAATGGAACTAGAAGGATGAATAGCGACAACTCTGAGGTAAAGTTTACTTATATTTTTATTGTAATGGCAATTAAACTTGTACTGAAAAGGAACTTGATGCAATTTATAATAAGAGTCATTACTGAAGAGAGACTTATAGCTGTTCTTTTTTCTTAACTGTGTTTGTGTTGTAGGATTGTGCTGTTATGTTTTTTTGTGTTTTAACAGTGAAGAGAGTAGCATGATTTTAGAGGCAATATGAAAATTAAGTAATGTGGAAGGGAAATATATTTTATTCACTGTCATTAACATGGTGCTTTGCCTAGCACATAGTAGTATTTAATTTTCATGGAAGAAGAAAGCCTGTACTTGTTTTCAGAAGTTTGAGAATGTGGTAAGTACTAACAGGCCTTGTTTGGAGACGGGGATGATGTGGTGATGAATGCCTTGATCTAAGGATTGGGAGAGCATTTGCTCTTTTTTTAATGTGCCAAAAACTTGCTGTGTGACTGTGGGTTCAGGGCTGATTTTGCTTTAAGTGTGACTCTTCACACTCTTAGATTTATCTGTAGCTTTGTTTCAAACTGTGTGTGCTGAATATGCTTCTCCATGTGAAAATCTTGACTCTTTCCAACTTTTCATATTAAAGATGTCTCCTCTAAATAACTGATGAAATGATTGCTTTCATAAACCACCTTCACTTTCTCATTTAACTCTGGAACCTAATCAGTGTGTTTATTGCAGCTTTGTTTACCAAAGAACAGTCCTCTACCACAAAGTTGGACCACACAAAACCAGGAACTGGCAAATAACTAAGCAGCTAGTCCGTACCTCTTCAGGATGCGTATGTGTGTGAGATAGGCTATTCCAAGCGACTGTGCTGCAGACAGCCACAAGGAACACTTGAACTCAATGGTATGGTTATCAAGGCTTACTTGTGGTACAAAATATTGTACCAAATACTCTGGGAATAGAGGGGTGTGCTGTCTAGGCATTCTTCTAAACGCCACAGTCCCCCAATCTACTTAGGCTTCTCTAACATAGTTTTGTCTGCTTGATCCTTGAAAGATGTCCATGGAGTCTTCTTCATACTCACCAATCTCGCCAATTCTCAAATGTGTAGAAGCTTGTTCTTCAGTAATACATCAGCTTTAGTGTCAACTTGGCATGAGGCATTTTCAGCCAGGTGCTCCTGGACTGTTTTGATGGCTTACTGCTCAGAGGTGTTTTGAGGAAACCCATGCGGTTGTCAGAATACAGATCATCAAAATGGTCTGTGTTAAAAGTAACCATAAGAAAACTGTTGGAAGTTGAGGGCAGTGGACTAGGGTACGTGATAGTGATGGGTTGACAGTTGGACTAGATGATCTTAGTGGTCTTTTCTGACTTGAATAATTCTATAATTCTACGATATGTGGAGTTACTGGCTTTAAAGGTGACAGTTGTGAAGGCCTTAGTTACTGACAGCATTTAGGCATGTAAAGCCGCTGTGTGTGTTTGATTTTGTATGTGTAAGTGGAAATTCTCAGCATCTCTTCTGCTGGCAATTCCATTCGGAGTCAGCAAGCTAGACATCTGCAAGCTTAAATTATAGAGAACTGCAAAAAACCTGTTCAGTCTTAGTGGGTTTAACCCTTATTAGCTATCAAAACTACTGTTTGGGTTTTATTTGAGTCATTCAAATATATATTTTCTTAAATAGAAAAAAATGTATTGGGAGCAGGTACTGGAAATGAGGGTCCCGTGTGGATTTGTTAAAGGAATTTTCATGCATATAGGACAGCAAAGGCACGTTGTGGTTCTTCTGTGCACAGAAAGAAGTGATAACTACGACAGCGATCTTTTGCAGTAGGTAGTACCAGATGGTTTAGAGGGATATTTGAGCACCACCATAATGGGCAGATTTAAATAATAGATATTAGATTACTGATCTCTTGAAGCATACATGTTTTATATGCTCTTAATTAAAAGAAAGTAATTTTCTTATTCCTAGAAGCATTTGATTGTATTTGATCTCTAAGCTTTGAACTCATAATTATGAGCATTATTGGCCCACTTTGTACTCTGTTTATGAAGTCTAACTTGTAGTCAGCTTCATAATTTTTCATTTATTTATTCCTTTTTTCCTTTGTTCTGTTAAAGTCTAAGAGTATAATTGCCCTGACTCCTCTCCCCCCCCCCTTTTTTTTTCCAGTACCATGATCCTCTCACTCTGCTCTTTCTGAGCTATCTCAGTCTTTTGTTCTCTGATGCCATTTAGAGCCTGTTCACTTTGGGGGAAAAATAGATCAGGAGTTGTTACTGAAGCCATTTGTTTCTAGCTGTGTTCTCTGTGTGCCTTTTGAAACGGAGTGATCAGAGTGTAAATAAGGAATGAATACTTGATGTATGGCTGGTGATAATGCTGTGTTCATCCTTTCCTTACAGACTTGTTTTTTTGCTTGTAACTGAATTGGAGAGTATGGCTTTCTGTTTGAGGATAGTTAAGAGAACATCTGCATTCATTAGGAACGTAACTTTTGCTTTCCTAGTCTAGTCCAGACAACTGCTTTAAATCTGGGGATTGAATCTGCTGTTTGGCAGCTAATCAAATGGAAGGAAAAAATGGGTGATTAAAAAAAAACAAAACAGGTGAAGCACAAGTGCCAAACAAATTCTGCTCAAGGGTAGAAAATGTGATTTTTGATCTCTTGTGCTTCTATAGATTTGGAAGTAAGAGTTGTGAGAGTCTGCAGTATACATGAATCTTTACCATTTGTGCGCTGTTCTCATATTGAGTTTTACTGTCATAAAATTTGTAATCATTCTCTTTTAATGATTTCTCAGCTTATGTTAGGTTTCAAAATCATGGAGCCTTTAAGAGACACTCTTAAGTATTGGGAAGAGCTGATGACAGTAATCATTAATATAATTGTTAATAGACAAAATCTTTTATCTAAACCTCCAGGATTCAGACTGTGTCTGAAAAATGATTCTGTTGACAAATGCGTGATGTTCTCTTCAGTTATCCTGCCATGGTTTATTTTCTTTGATATGCCATGGAAGCCTTTGGTGTTAATGTGTTTAACACAATGCATTTTTATGTATATTAACCCATGGGTTTGTGTTTAGGTTGTTTTTTGTGTTTGTTTTTCAAGCTTTTAAATAACTTATCAGAAGCCTCAGAGTCAAGTTTTGATTATAGTGAAAGACAGTTTGCCTTGGGATTCCTATTTCACTAGTGAATTTGCCTTTGTGTCTTGTTAACTCCCAATCTCCTCTGCTCTGGTGCTTAGAAGTCTGCCAGAACTACTGTCAAGTTTTCTCCCTCTTAATCTGTCATCTTCTTCTCCCAAACCTCCCTGCTCTGGCTTTCTGAGTGGCCTCACATCTCATCTTTTGTTTCCGTGTTTTCCTTAGTCTTGATTTTTTCATAGAGAAAAGGATGCAAAAGACCTGTTCACTCAGATACTGTTTTTTTTAAGTACAGCTGATCTCAAGACTGACATTCCATCTCTCCTCTTTCTAAAAGGATGCAGATGTGGGTCATGAGGCTGAAAATACAGAATGCTCAGGAGGTTAGAGATTGGACTCTTGCTTTTCATGGTATTGTCTACTAGGTGCTTAACTCCTGCATCATTGAAATTGCCACTGCTAAATATGAATTGCAGTTTACTCCTTACTGTATGCTTGCCACACCTCTGTAAACTGGATGGTGGTGTGGTGGTCCAGTATTTTAGTTCTATGATTAGGATAGTGAGCAACCAGTAGCGTGCCAAATACAGTTGAAATAGCAGTGGTGAAATTGTTAGATGCAGCCTGCGTTCTCTGAATGGTTGAGTGAATTGAAAGATGCTGGTAGACAGCTTGTTCTTAGGGACATGTGTTAGAATAAAAGGGTTCAAATCATTGATTCATTCCGTGACATCTCAAAAATGTTCTAAATATGAAGTATTTCAAAGATTTCAGTTTATTAATAAGTATAGAAAGTTGAATGAAATCTAGTCACAAGATAAGTATGATTTTTGCTGTCTTGGATGACTGCTTATCTTTAATGGAATGGAACTTCTGTGGCTTTAATTCAATATTTTTCCTACGTACACAAGTTTGAACAAAAGATTCCTCAGATGGTACACTCCATTGAAGCTAATCCTTTTCCCTCCTCCTCTCCCTTTTCTTGACCTATCTCCTTAGAGATTACTTCCATTTCCTTGGATACTCTCACAGTAATTCCAACCAAATGGTAATGAGAGCGTGTCAGCTGTAGGTAACCCCTGTGTATCAGCCAGAAAGCTGTGTATGGTTCTAAAGAAAGTATCCTGTTCTTGTGGCCGCTCTCCCTTTTGTTTGGCTAAAGGCATACTTAACCATGAAGGCTGGAAGAGCTTGTGCTTTGTATTTGTAGTGAGGAGAAGCTGAGCAAGGATGAGTTGAAGTGCCAAAAAGTTAATGGACAGAGGTTAGGTTATTCTCATTGCATATGTTCATTGTGTTTACCATGAGAAAACTTGAAAATGTGGTGCTTTTTTTTTTTTGAGTTAAAGAGCTGGAGAGGTTTTTGGTCTGAACAATTTCACTTTGCTGAGCTCTGCTGTTGACTGGTTTGTGTGCTGTCTCAAATTTAACTGATTTAACTTAATATGATTGAATTGGACAGGGAGAATGTGTTAGTTCCCATGCAGAATGAAATTTCATATAGTTATGCAGAAATGCAATTATTCTTAATGTTTTTTTTAGGTTATATTATGCTTTTTAGTAACCCCCATCTCTAGATGAATTTAACTTGCTTTCTTGTTCTGCAGTTGTTGACATTTTGAGCACTCACACACTTTCGAACAATGCTCATGTGGCTGCTGGTGGAAGCCCTGGTGTCATATTTGGAAACAGATACTCTAGTAAACTCTGAACTGCTCCCTGTGGAGTACTGTGTTAAAGAGAGTCATCAAGCAAAAGGTCTGCCAAGCCAGGGGCATAATTCACTGCCTAAGAATAGCAACAGGTACATATCTGTGCATTATGCTTTCACTGTGATGGGATGCCTGCGTTTGAGACCCCTGAAATGCACAGTTCCAGAATTTTGAACTCTGAACTTCCTTTTGTTTTTCTTAAGTCAAACCCATAATATTAATGTAACAGCTTTCTGTGATTGTTTTCAGTTTCTTTGTTATTTCAGCGGAATATTTATATTGGCAGGGTGTTGTTCCAGTGGCTCTCTAGGATCTCGTGGCATTAATGTTTCACTTGGTGCGCTGTATTACCTGACCCCAGTAGTACTCTGTGGCGTCAGCCAGGCCTGTGATAAAAGCTGCTGTTTCAGACTAGAACTGCAGGCTACATTCAAAATGCTAACATTTTCATATGGGAGTAGCAGTTCCTTTCAGATTGTGCTCTGACTGCCTGATGCCCAGATGCGCAAACCTGCAGCCTGTATTTTGTATAGGCGCTGCTCTATCAATGCAGCTGTGCACACAAGCTCTACTATGTGCATGGAGTTTGTGAAGTAGTTTAATGATTACTGGGCTAAGAATAAATCAAAGGAGCTTTAGCATTAATAATAATTCCCACAAATTATGCTAGATGCTCCTGAAGCCCCGCAAAATTGTGGAATGTTGTTGTGTGTGTTAGATCACTTTTAGTAATGTAAAGTCACTGATCAGCACATGAATTTTTTGCTATCTTTGAAATAAGTATTGAGGAGTGATTTCGCTAGCCTTCAGAAACCGTGTTGACTTTTGTGAGTGGACAGGTGGTATGGCTGCCTTTCTCCATCACTGGCCTCTGTATGGAGCCTGCAGCTGACCTTAATTTTAGATCAACATACAGTGGTTATATACCATGTTGGATGGTTGTCAAACTGTAAGATGAGAGCAGTTTCTAGCATACACTGTAAATTTTGCTTTCTAACACTGGCGTACAGATTACTTGGTTACATTTAATCTTGTTGATGTCAGGCTTTCTGCCTGAGGTGGGTCATGCAGCACCACTCCTGGGCTGGATGCTTCAGTCTTTTTGCTGGTTGTGACTGGAATGTGCGTGTCCATGGCATGGACCGATTGGCCGTACTTGCACAGGAATGAGAGAATGAGGTCCTTAGCAAGGGGGCAGTTGGTAGCAGCTCTAAAGGACTTCAAGAGTTATGGTGCTGTTGGCTGTGAGATGCATGTGAAACGTGGGGATAGTCCATTACTCTTTAAGAACTACCAGTGATGGTGATCCTGTTATGTTTTAATGCAATGTGCGAATGCAGAAAATGTACGTCTGGTGATCTGTAATAAAATGTCAAAAACCCTAAAATATGATGCCCTTTGAGGATAGTAAAGTGATTCTCTATTTAAAGCTCAATCGTGGATGAAAGATTAAATATTGGTTTACACCATTTTGGTTTGTGCGGTTTTCTTAGAAATATGCAGTAAGCTTGGTAAGCAGGCAAAGCTGTTTTTTCACCTTTTCTCCTCTATGTAGGAGGAGAAAAAAAAAGTTGTTAGGAAGGTTGAGGAAGGAGATGGCAAAGCAGAGGGAAAGCTGGTATTCATAGGCTTTGGTAACAGGATTGCAATTCCACTAGATACAGCTGAACCAGAAAGGAGCACATTTAGCTGGAGTGTGGAAATGTGTCGGCATGTGATCTGTAAAATAAAGCGAGGCTTTTTATTGAAAAAGGAAGAAATTAATGTAAAGGGACGTTGTGTTTTTTTGTTTGATCAGTAATTCTCCCTACTTTGCAAAGCATCCTGTATGTGAGTAAGGAGCATTCCAGCACTAATAGGAACAATTACCACCAAATGACGTTTAAATGAAAGATGAGCTAAGACACTTGAGTAAGATAAGGATTTTCAGAGTCTGTGCCAGAATCTAGTATTGAAGAGGGATTTTATTTCTGCAGCTTGATACTGGATTACTTCAACTTATTTTTATGCGTTTCCTTTCCCTGTAATTCTGGAAGCAGCAAAATGAGCAAAATCATCTGTCCAGCTAGAATTGCTAGAAATTTGATCAGTATGTGCTTTGACTGCAGTGTTGAGCAGTCCTGGTAGCTTCTGGCAGCACTGATAAACAAGTTCATCCTATTTAAGATAAAATCACAGAGGTGTTTTGCTCAGCTTTCATCCCTGCTGGCTGTTGACTCTTCAACACATTCTTGGGGTTCAAGAGAGATGTGAACAGCCATTTGTCCAAAATTCAGTCTTCTACATGGATTCTTGGGATAGGAATGGAGGGTGAGGAAAGAGCGGTTCGCCATGAGTTTGTTTTAAAAGAAATAAAAAAATTGCATTTGTGGTCTTGGAATGAACAGCAAAGAGATTTTACTAATGGTTTGTCGTTCCGCTGTTATGCTTTCTGAACAGCAGGGAGGGTGAATCTGACATTTCCATCCTTCTTAACCTTTGCTGTCCTACTACCTCCTTGGGACAGAGGGGTTAAAACAAGCCAAAGGAAAGTTCGTTTGGGACATGTGCGCTAACTCAGCAGAGTTTTACGAAGGAAAACAGACTTCCGAAAGTTTCAGTTGGCATCGTACAGTGTGTATTGACTTTGTTGGATTATTTACCCACTGTGCTTCTTGGGCAAAGACAGTCAGTGCATGCATGGAGGAAAAGGCCACAGTGCTGAGCCTGGGGCGTGTGTGTGCCTTGCTGTATATGTCTGTATTCAGGAGCAAGTGCTTTAGTCTTCTGGTCTCTGCCCTGCCTCCTTGTGTGCCTTGTTTGGGTGTTGCTCTTGGATTGCAAGGAACTAAAGACATTAGATGAAAACAACAACTGAATTCTGCTCTTTTTTTTTATTTCCATTCGACAAGCCTCTGTAGTTTTTGAAGGCAGCAGTGGTAACTTATTTGGCATCAGGTAACTGTCTGATAGTTGTCTTTCCTTGTTGCTTTTTGCATTTTGCCCTGTGGTTCCTTCTTCTTTAAGCTATGAAATTTGGAGAATTGTAGAACTACGTGGAATTGTTTGGGACCTCTGGTCAGAAATATTAGCATAGAATGCATGTGCTAATAAGGGCTACTAAGGAATTTTAATGTGAGTTATCAGTGGGAAGAGCATGTCACAAGACTGTCTGGTTCTGACCACATGCTATGGGCGTAGACACCTTTCCACTAGACCAGGTTGCTCAAAGTTCCATCCAGCCATGAATTACCTGCAGGGATCACCAGGGTCATCCACAGCTTCTCTGGGCAACCTGTTCTACTGCTTCACAACCCTCATAATGGATTTCTTTCTAACATCTGCTCCAAATACGCAAAATAGCAAACTTTCTCATTGCGTAGTAACAAGGGCTTCTTTGTGGCCTCCTTCTCAATGAGGAGAAGTGGGCGTTATCTCTTCCTACGGGTCAGTTTTTAAAACAAGATAAAAAGTCATTGACTGTGTACTGCTGTTGAACTGTTTTCATCCTCAGAAGCTCCATGGCCTTGCAATACAAGTTATTTTGGCTCCATAGATTGGCAGAGTAGTCAAACTGACAATTTGGTTGCCTGCAGATGATGAACTGAGCACCTGTCCAGTATTCCTCATTTCCTGGAACCCATAAGGAGATGCTTGCTTGGCATTCCCTTGCCTGTGTGTTTTCACATGACAATCAGGAAATGTTGCTCCCGAGGGCTCCCTAAGGCTTGAGTGAAGTGGAGGTGACTCAAGGGGAGGGCGAAGCTGGAGTTTGACAAGTCTGACTTTGTTCTGCCTGTTCCTGCTGAGGATCAGAGGCAGGGCAGCCCTCTCCTCTTGTCTGGTAGGGTTTTGTGCTGACATCTGTTGAAAGGATGAGGGATTAGTAAACTCTGGTTTTAGGTGTTCTGATGTTTTAACTGTTTAATCAGTTTGCTTTTGCATAATTGTGTTCAGTATAACTGTAAGATTGCAGTAGTGTAACTAGCGCTCATAATCTATGGTCCTACTATGTGCTTCCTGTTTCTTTTTCTTACATTTCCCCGATATAATTATCTGTGGGAAAACTCTATTTCAGGGTTATTTAAAGAATTTCTAATTGCGGAGATGACTCACTAGGGCATCAACACAGTTTCTTCTGTTGAAGTTATCATTCTGTTTCACTTTTTAAAGAGCTTTTGAGTACTTATGTGGAAACGATTAGAAGACAGCAGAAGTTTGATGCACAAAATAAGAATTGTAATGTATGTCATTACAAAAAGTAAAAATTACATTTACACTTTTTGGCTCTTTTGGACGAAGATTAAGAAGAATTGTGAAGAAGTAAATGGAAATAATTTTCTAAAAAGTTGAATGGGCATCTTGTTCATGGTTATGGAAAGCTGCTCTTTTTTTGAAAGACTTTTTTTAATGAATTCTGCCCTTTGCTTGTCTTAGGAGAATGTGTGTGCTAATAAGGAATTTTAATGTGAGTTATGATCAATGGGAAGAGCACGTCCCAAATGAACTAGATAGAGGCTGTCACTAGAGACAGGGAGAAGTGATGTGTAGCAGATAAACATGGGATTAACAGTGAACAGAGGGGGGAGAGTGGGCATCATGAGTTGCTACTAATAAGCTCTAATGAGTGAACATCAGCCATTCTTTGTGCTGAGAAGTTAAGCAATTTACTAATTAAAAAAAATCATAAGATGTATTTTCCTATTCTGCCTATAAAATGAGAGTGCAAACTTGGAGGTGAAGATGTGCAGTAGCATAACGACCATATAAAAGGATGGTTTAAGAGTTTATTGCCTTAATATTTACTCTGCTTTTGAAAGTGTTCTTTTGCTGCCTTCCCGGTCTGTGTGTATACAAGTGAGGAAGTCTTTTGGCAAGTTTCATTGTTAAGTAAGACTAATAAACGATACTACTTCTTCGGTTACTATAACTCCTGTTAATGGATACAGCGTATGATTCTTTAAAGCCTGAATGAATACTATGTTCAGCTGAAACTATGGAGATGAGATGAAAATAGGTAGAATGTACTATTTTCCTTTATCTTGTACGTGAAGTACTTCCTGTTCTCATGGTTTTCATACAGTAAAGTACATTAGTAAAGCACTGTTCCTTTTTCCTAATTATGCAGTATAATTGGAAATTGTGGGCAAATCTCCTAATCTCCATAGTGACAGCAGAACATTTATCTAATTAGTAGTTTGCCTTTTGGCATTGCTTTGAATAAATTAGCATTTTATTTTATATCCTGGGCTACTGGGAGAAAGTTTCCCAGAGCAGTATTTAGACTTCTCTAAAGACTGTGTTTTAAATTAGCATAGGTTAATAATATCCTTTGTACCCAGAAAGATACAGAACAGTAATACTGTTGTTATTCTTAATATCAGGGAGCTGGGCTTGGAAGTTCTTTTCTTCCCTTAATCCGCAGGAGTTAAAGTGGAAACTCATGTTTGCATTATTTGAGGTGCTTACTCTTTCACCAGGGGGCTAAAAAAAAAAAAAAAAGAAAAAGTGGAATAGGTTTAAATACAACTTCACCTCCTACCTCTACTCTTCCCTTTATCCTGAAGATGAACTTTTATTTCAAGATGTAAGCAGTGCAAAGCGCAGTGGTGAGGGCTAATTCAAAAGTCGTGCTCTATCAATTGCATGTTGAAAAGTAGCTCTTCTGCGATATTTCCAAGGTAGCTAATCCAGAATAGCCCTGGGAAGATTAACAGTATTCTTTTCCTGCACATGTGAATAGGTGATAGGAAATGGGATAATTAATTTCCGGTATTGACGTCCACATAAAAGAATGACTTCCTAGGAGTTACTGGAAGCCTAAAACTTTGGGAATTTAATACAAATGGTTCAGCACAGATGGATTCTCACTGATTTACTTTTCAAGTGCTCAAGGGACAACAGCAAGAGCAGCAGCAACTGTGAATGTGATAAAGGGTTATAATTACCTTTCCTTGAGTCATCGGCTTCTTTGGACCCTTGATACTGTTGTGACCAAGCATGGCCTAGTGAATATGGGATTGTATAAATTGCCTAACAACACCCATTTTCTACTTCCTGCATATGGTTTGTTTCAAAGAGATCTTGTCTGTGGACATAGAAAGGGGAATGCCTACATTAGAGGTATATCAAAATGAATTACTGCTGAAGTCTGATGTTCTGAAATTCTTTCCACAGCTTGATGACTGCACTCTGCAACTGTCTCACAATGGTACCTATCTGGATTTAGAATCCACTTTAGCAGAACAAAGAGATGAATTGGAGGGCTTCCAGGAAGATGCTGGGTAAGTACTGCATTTAGATAAATAAACATGCTTCTCCAGAAGCATTAAGATTTCATAAGTTTTTGTGGTTACCTTGGTGTATTTAGGTCAACACAGAATTTTATCTTCTATTTTCCTTTCCTGAATAAGCATGTATGCCCCCCTTTTTCTGTGGTTGAGAGTTTTGGCTTCTCCATCTATATTCACTTGTACAGCTTCTCTAAAATAAGATGGCATACTAAGAAAGGCCAGGGTGACTGCCTTGACAAGTCTAATAAATTGAATTGTTCTTTGGAACTTGGTAAACGTGGTTGGTTATGACTCAGATCTTACCCATTTCATAACAACCAGTGTAGAAGATTCTGTCAGTGTTGTTTTTGAAGTTATAAACTCAATTTATTTTTGCTTTGAAATTTAAATACTTGTATACTCTTGAAGAAGAGACTTGTACTGACTTTTTTCTGAATTATTGCTTGCACACACCTGTTGCTATGACACAGCTTTCCATATTCTGTGATGAGGATCAAAAATGAAAAAAAAGGATTAGCATCTGTTTGTCTGCATGTATGTGTATATATGCATACATGAAGCTTGCTGTTTAGAAATGTCTTTTCTGTGCCTTTTAGCTGATTGTCTTGTTCAGGATGTATAATCAACAGATGATCTAGAGCTATTTTTGCCTTGTTTGTTGCTGTATTGGACTACATAGTTGTTATTAATTACATGGGTGCATTTTGGCATAGATTTCTTGCATGTGAGTAATCTAGCTGTGCCAGGAGAACCTAACCACATTCTTAATTGACTAGGGCTTATTAGCTTTAAGAGATGCTGCCTTTTGCTTTTATGGGTTTATCTACCTTCTGTGATAGCTTTCATATATCTGAATACTTCTTAAAAATTTAAACTGAACAATTTGGCAAGCCAGGGACCAGTTGGTACTTTTCCCGACAGACTTCTCATTCAAAATTGCAGGTAACTTTCCTTCCACCTTGGTTTTAATTTATGTTTCTTTTGGGCATTTGGAGTCCGTGATATAAATTGTTACTGAAGCTGAAGTCTGATTTTCTATGTAGTGGCAATCCTAGGGGCAGAAGAGGGAAGAAAAGGGGGGGGGAAAACCACAACAAAGACAACAAACCCCTCAAACCCAGCATGTGAAGCTCTGTTTCTTAGAATTACATGTCTACTGTGTTGATCTGATCTGGAAAAAAAAAAAGATTATTTGTGTATTTTACATGTGTGTACAGGCTTCCTCTTAATTGTGTAACCAGTTGTCAGTCAAGCAATTGATTCTTCCATTGACTTCTAATGTGAAGTGTGCTTGGGAGTTCCTTCATTCCTGTGCCAAGATGAATAGAGAGATAGGAGTCTGAGCATATTGTGGTACATCATAAAGGCTTGAGATACAAATTACTATTGCATGAGTTATGTGAAATGGAGAGAACAATCTGTATCTGTTGTGTTGTCTCATAGCCCTTATTGTTTCATTCAACATTCTCTGAAGTTACCTGTCTGGTAAATGTGAGTGGATGGGAAATACTGTGTTCTCCTGCCTCAGCTGCATGCCTTAAGTGCAACACCAGGACAGTCTGCCAGGTGCAACCAGTTTCACTGTTGTGACTCTTCTGATCTTGAGGTCTGTTCCACTGTCCTCTTTCAGACCTGTGTTCCTTACCTTTATGGTAAACAATGAGGGTGCTGGTTGTTGGAAAAGGGTGTAATGATAAGAATGGAGAGAAGGAACATGGAGGTGTGTTTTGTGGAGTAAAGCAGCGAGCAAACAGCACGTGAGCAGAAAAAGACGTGTTCCTTGTTGCAGAAGGAAAGGGGTGAATGCATGAGGGAATGCTCCCATCAGTAGTTCCTCTGAGGTGCCTATAGATACAAGCCGTATACTACTTCCATTGTATAATCATAGTATGTGCTTAACCTGCAAGGTTGAGCTTCAATTTAATTGTTGAGAGGCTGAGGGTGTTTTGATTCCATCTTTCCTCCCTGCATACAGCTACCCCATAACTTTCAGGCTGGAGCCCTGAAAACTTAACATTTTGATTGCATGCAGCACAGTAAAGTACAAAACCTTGCATTTAGGAGCAATTGGCTAAAAGGCAAGCAGGTACTACTGGCCAGGCAGAAAATGAGGTATGGGGGGTATTTGACTTGTCAACAGCTTTGCAGGAATGGAGCTGATGTTTTAGAGAACTGGAAGCAGTGATGATGGTGCTGTGAAAAAGGTAAGGGGAGCCATAAGGTAAGACAGGAATTTGGCCTGTGAAATGCAATAAATTTGTTATCTTCAGTACTGGTTAGGCTTCAGCTGGATTTCTGCACCCTGCTTTTGTCCATGTTTAAATAGAGAATAGGAGGAAGATGAGCATGATCAACAACCAGAATTTTAGAAGTCTGTGGGATAGCTTCCTTGTAGGTCCCAGTAACTGTTACTGGAGAGTAAATGCAACTCTTGTAATATTATCCAGAGGAAAAAAGAAATATTCTAGGTATGGAGTGGAAAATGTTATCAGGAATGTTTCCCTCCATACCAAGTTTCTGGCAAGCTGAAATCCATTCTGGGGACTTGTGGCTCTGATCTTTTGCTCCTGCAGAGACCAAGGCACTGAGCTGGAATGCTCCTGAGCTGCAGTCGGCTGAGGGCATTTGGGGCTTAGCGGCTTGCTTTCAGTGAGAGACTAGCTGCAGGAACCACTTAGTCTCTTTCTTTCTCTCTGGGTCATTTCAAGGTCCTGCTCTTAATCTTCAAAGCTTTTAATTTTCTGAGATTAGGCTACCTCAGGATCTACACCTTTACCATTCCAGAACTGTTGTGCTCATCGGGGTCACTGAAGCTTGCTGAACTCTGAATGAAGGATTTAGTAGCTGGATATTCATGGCTTATTTCATTATTTTTTTCTTTTTAAAATGTTAGGTCCTAAACTCCTATTAAAAATAAACAGAATATTCTGTTATTAGTTTTCAGCAACTTCTCCCAAAACGTACTTTAAAAAAAAAAAAACATGCTGCTGAAAGGATGCTTTAAGTTAATGAAGCATTCAGCATAAAGCATTGACTTTTTATGGGAAGTGGTCGTTATCTGTTTTCTCTTGGAAGAGTTTCATAAACATATTGAAAAACTGGAAGGATTTTTCTTCAGGAGGAAAGAAAAGGATGGTGGCAGTTAGTTTTATTATGTATACCTGTAAATAACAGGAATAAGAAAGTCATGCACTCATACACAAGTTAAATAAATAAAACATCTTCCTTTACTTAATAAAGGGTGAGAAAGCACTGGCTCAGGCTGCCTAGAGAAGCTAGAAAGATGCCCCATCCCTGGAGGTGTTCAAGGCGAGGTTCGATGGGGCCCTGGGCTGCCTGATCTGTTAGGTGGCAAGCCTGCCCCCACAGCAGGGTGTTGAAATTGGATGCTCTTTAAGGTCCCTTGCAACCCAAGCCATTCTGTGAAGATAATAAAAACTATTCTTTTGGTAGTTCCTATTCACTCTAGGAGAATCAAAACTTCTACTTAGGAAAGAAGAAAATCTAACACACAGACAAACTCCTTTTAGCCTATAGGGCTAACTTGGAGAAAAAAGCAGACTGGAACAGGACTCTTCTCTTACATTCACAACTTTAGCTACATAGCTATGGGACTACATAAAATCATTTTTATACAGCTTTTGATTGGGACGGTGAGGATGAACAGCATGGCCAAGCTGGACCAAGTCAAGAGACAGGTCAGTAAGATCAACTAGTAACCTCCTTGCTTGTCTAGTTTGGCATGTATTTTTTTATCATTCCTAACACAAGTTATTTTGTGGCTCTGTAATTGTGTAAGGAGGTAATGTGGAGGTAGGCAAAGTCATCTCTGTTTCTTTAAGGTGTCTGAGATAGATAATGATCTTTCACTAGGCTTACTTGTGATCTTGTAGAATGAGCAAGTACTCTCAAGAAGTTTATGTATTTAAATTAATGTGTAATTGTCCAAGTTCTTCTCTTGGGCATGTCTTAACAGACCCTAATGGTAGTGCACGAAGTAACACAGTCCTAAATCACAGAATACAAAAGCTCTTTCAGATAGCCTGCAGCAAGCAATGGGGATTTCCTCAGGGAATATGTTTTGAAGACCTCTGTTTAGTAGAAAGATTGTTTTGAAGTACTTCTGACAAATCATCTCAGTGTTGTCTTTTTTTAAATTCCTTTTAGACTCCTTGGCTCAAACCGATTGAGCTAGTTGAACACGTATTATTTTGGACCTTGTAGTAGTTTATTGATGGAAGACTGCAGTTTTGTTGTCTTCTGTAGAGTATCTCAGTTCAAATAACAAGAAAAATAGGGGAGGTGTCTATGGAAGACTGTCATGGTATTGTTGCAAACTACAGGGAATGAAATAGCTCATTGTAACAGTTTATGTTTAGAAAAATTCGTTTGATCATCTGAATTTTGATTTTTTTTTTGTGCTTAAACATTTCTCTGACAAAATGTTGAATCTGAAAACAGTAGTGGATGATCACAATAAATGCATACATAAAAGAATTTTTTCAGTTTAAAATACTATCAAGAAAATCTCATCTTTATTGAGAGGGCTGAACTTTTATTAAGCTGATAAGTATCTAGAGCAGGTGGAGCATGGAAGTCTCTTGTATTTTGCTTAGTGTTCTTCATATATCATGTAACATCTGCCTGCATGCATTCCTTGCAGATTCATGTCTGGAGAGGTTTGGAAATCTGGAGGAAGTCAATACTGCATGGTGCTGACCAACAAAGTGACTCAGATGATCCTAGCCCTCATAGAACTTGAATAGCCTGCTGTGCTCAAGGAATTTCCCCAAGAATGACCCCTCTGTTGTTCATCATGCTCTTTGATTAGAGTCCAGATCTATTCAGTTTGTCATGTAGCTGAGAGGTTACAGTAAATTTTGAAAAATATAAGACTTGCTGTAGGGCAACAGTATTCGAATCTGTAATGTATTGGGGGAAAATGTTGAACCACAAGTCAATGATTAGCCAAAACTTTACTGTTGTGTAAGAAATTGCCATAAAGTTTTCAGGTTTCTAATTAAACTGGATGTGTAAGTTAGACTCTTTTGCTCTCCTCCCTCCTAAAGTTACGGAGCAATAGCTGTTCCTACCTGTGTTTTCAAAACGTAAAGTAGATTTTTCAAGTCTTATTGTAGTCCCAAGAGCACTTGTTTATCTATTTAAATAAATTAAATGGCATGTTGGAATTAATAATCAGATGGAACTGGAGATGTTTTTTAATTTTTTTCATAACAGACAATCACTGCAAGCACCAAAAGCACTCTGCAGTCTGGTTTTGCCTGATAGGCTGGGTTTGTTTGTTTTGAAGGAGCTCGATTCATGATTTTAGAGCTTGTGATTGTCAGTATTGAGTCAGCTGTGTCTCCTCTGCTTCACCCCAAAGTTTACTTGCAGCTGTGCTATAGAGGGAATTAATTTGTGTTGGACTGCTTTTGGAAACAGTTAAAGATCTGTTCTTTTGCAGTGATCACTACTGGTAAATAAATGTGGTAAGAGTACTTTAGTTCAAAAATTATTTACACTGTAAAATGTATTGCTAAAATATTATTGTGCTTAGCTCTCTCCCAGGTTATTGCATACTATATGAAGCACTGAGGCAAAAAATGTGTGAATGTTTCTTAAAACTGTTCCTAGGTCAACGCTTTCTAACAGCCTGATTTGGCATTCAGATTTACATGTGCACATAGCTGAGGTGCCCAGTATTTTAAGGTGGAAATTTAAATAAACGCAGCTTGTAAAAACAACTGATGCCAGTTGTTCTGTTTAAAAACAGCTTTAGTATTGAAGTCCTCTGATAGCTGCACTTGCACTCTGCCATACTCAGTGATGAAGAGGTTATGAATTGAGCAGCTCTTGAGGCTTGGAAATGTGTTTCTCTTCACTGCACGAGGAGGGAATCCTTTCCTTTCTCAATAAACAGATCTGCTAGTAGGGCTGCCAGGAAGGGCTGTAGAGCTGCTCAGGGCTTGATGCCTGCTGTGATAATAAGGATAAATCTGAGGATTCTGAGGATCCCAACTTGGAAGGACAGCCTTCAGGAGTATGTTGTGCACCCACTGTCTGCTGCTACACCTGACGGGCATCTTTGCTCAGAATGTACAGACAGCCAAGCAAGCTTGTGCTGAGTAATTAGTAAAAGCTGTGAACTTGCTACACCTCCTGTTCTACAACAGTTCACATGCTTGCTCTTACCCTGAGATAATACAAAGTAGGCTAGTATAAGCAAGTTTGCACTCTTGTTTATAGTGTGAGAATTCATCTGTCTGTAGAATCGGTGTGTGGTTTTTCATTGCTTATTTCCTTTACTACTGACTAAACTAGGGTGGTAATCCACTTCTGATTTAAAAAATAAATATTAATAGTCTTGAATTTAACCTGCAGTGATGAACCAACAGCTTAAACCACTGCAAATCTGAGACTACTCCATTCTCCTGTAATGAAGCTGGGCAAGCAGTGACCTCTGCCAGGGTTAAGACCATAACAGTGCAGCAAAATATTAATTTGCTTTTTCATGTTTACTGCTCAGTAATTGTTCCTGCTGGTGAAACCATTAGTGGCCCAGCAGTAAATACAGCCCATTTTCTAAATTAGATTAATACGGATAAATAAGAATTGGCCTGAGGGCAAAATGCTGTTTAATATCTTGTATGTCAAATTATGAAGTAACTTTTGCCAAATATGAAAATAGAAAACTTCTAAAAAGCAAAAAGTAAAGCCAAATAAGTGAATCTGTTATTCAAGGTAGAACTTACATACATGTGTCCATATCCTTCTGCAGAGTAGGACAGTTTTAAAATAGTTATTGCTTATTCTGGTTAAACTAAGCACATTCAGAGGAAAAAATGTAACTATCTGGTTAAGCTAGATCCCAATGTGGTCAGAAGTACTGGAAGAACTCTTTGCCTGAAGACGTGGAAGCACTGGGTAATTCAGCTGCAGGTGATTTTTGTTTTACTTTCCTCCTTGCCACTTTGTCCCAACATTGATGGCTGGTTCTTCTGATATCTTATTCAAAAATCCTGATTGTTTCAAGGCATCTGTTGCTTTCAGTGAAAAGAGAATTTAAATGAAAATCCAAATGTAACACAAACATTACATTACACGTTATATCGAAGCCAATGACCAGATATTTCTTAGTCTAAAGATGCCTGGGAGAGTTGTGTAACCAGCAGCGTCTACTGACAGCAATAGGAAATATGTAACTTTAGGCTTGAAAAGTGTTGATCAAGTTGTGTTATTTTTGCTGAAGAACGTGATACAAAGTTGACAAGTAGTGAGGAGATAAGCCTCCCATTTTTTTTACTTTTTCACCTACAAACAATATTATCACCACAATAGCAATTCTAATGCAAGTTTCTTTACTGTTTGCTAACTCAAAGTTTTATGTTTCTTGCAAAAATAAAGATTTTAACCTGTAAATGCCATCACTGTTTCACAATGTGACCAGTTAAACTTACTGCTGAAACAAGTGTTTATGGGTCAAAGCTGATGGGTTTGATCAGCTTTTGGGAATGGAAGGGACACACACAGCTTTGTGCTTGAATAAGGACAGCTCTTGAAAAATGGTCATTTAAACTGTGAAGGCAATAGACAGTCCTTAATAACCTCCAAAGGCCCTTAAAATATTTGATTTGATGTGTGGAAAATGAGCCACAGAAATAACCATCATGATGATTCAGAAAGGAGGGGAAGGAGTAGGGATATTCCAGCTTCTGAAGTTTGTCTGCACAGAAATTTCTAAAAAGAACAAACGGAATGGATTTTCCATCATTTAAGATTGCTGTATTTCGTAGTATATGAAGGTGATTCATTTTCATGAATCATTGCTTTGTGGTGAAGTAAGCAGAAAACTCCCCCCAGAACATCATTAATATTTGCTCAGAATATATTAGTAAGCATTATTATGCACTATTACAGTGAATCATGAAGCATACTTGTTGAATCTCTCGGAGGTTTTACTTGACTCTTTTAAGTTTCTAGTTTTCTTCCACCTTCTACTTCCATTCTGCTTCATTTCCATTTTAAAAGGGAAAGGGAGGAGGGGGAAGATCTATCTGCCTGGTTACTGTTGTGTATTGAGCTTGTGAAGAACGGGTGGGTGTAAAACCTGACACTATGTATTGACAGTCAATATGTAGTCCTTACTGGTACAGTTATGCAGTTTGTAAGCTTGTGTAAGCCCGGGTGATCTTCCTTTTGCTGGCATTTACAAGATCTTTCTTGATTGGTGTATAGGGTTTTTAACAGGTAATGAAGCAGTTAGTTGTTAAATTCATGTTGGAAAATACAGAACAATATAGAACATAATATTGGAATAATCTGTGGGGGAAAGGAAAAAGTAGGCACAAGTGTCAGCATGCCTTGTTCCATTGAGTACTGTTGTGTACACTATTAATCTTCAACATCTTGCCTGCCAGACTTTGGGTATGTGCTGTTTGACTGGGACATCACCTGAATATGTGGACCATACTTCAATTAGTCAAACTTGATTTTTTAAGTGAAGTATGAACATGCATGTGAATTGTCTTTCTACTTATTTTTATCCACTCTTGTCCACTGGTTGTTCCTTTAGTCAATGTGTTATTGTCTAGAAATGCTCTGAATAAAAACTGTGTGAGATGACTTGCGAGAACAGGATGCAGACACATTATGACTTCACTCCAAGCTGTTAGGTGGAAAAACTGAGATTGGGATGGAAAACCTTTTGAAATCGTTTAAAGATGAAATTTGTGTGTTTGCCTCCAAGTGCATGCTGTACCAGAGAGAGCTGTTAATGTTGTCATCCATTTGTAGAGTACTTGGAGTTCAATTTCAGCATTCAATGAACTTTCTCTTGCCTCCTGAGCTCCTTTGTTTTTTAACGAGAATAACGTGAATATGACAGTTGAATTGTTGAATGGTGATCTGTTAAGAACCTCAGGTTATTTATTGGAATATAACTTGGCGATAATTTTCTGGACTTCCTTAGTTTCTCTCTTAGTGCATGTCTTTCTTCTTTCTTTAGAAGACTTGGCTTTTATGCAATGTGTTTTAATGTATCGGAATCTTTTTCTTTTTACATCTCTTAAATCTACAATAGAATGGAGAAGCCTATCTTATTGAAACTGCAGTCAAACTATACTTAGCAGCTTTGAAATCAGGACCTAGGGTTTATGCTGTCTGACTAATGGTAGATTAAGAAACATTTTGCTTATTACATGTGAGCTGGCTTGTCTATCTTTTTTTTTTTTTTACCAAAAACCTGATAGACATGAGTATTTGAACTCGTGCAAAAATTCCATCCCTCCTGCACTCAACAAGGAATAGTTTGTTTTCCAGTGATGTCAAATAATTTAAGCTGTGAAGCAACTGACTGAAGCAATACCCCATTGCAGAAGCATTTTTCAGTGTCTGAAAGGTGTGTGCAAGTGAAGATGGATATGCGTAGGTGCTGAAATAAAAACGTGAATGCTAGTTGCAAAGATAACATACATTAGAGAAAGTCCGCTGCCACACCTTTGCATCTGATGGTGTGCTGTTGTTCAAGCTCCTCTCCGAGGAGTCAGTGGCTCCCTGTTGAGCTTAGGGATCCTTGTTGGATGCTGTTCTCATTAAGTTACTCCTCTTGAAAAACATGGATGTGATTATTGGAGGAGGTTGATGGTACACCAAGAAACCTGAGTGCAATGAGAGACTGTCAGAAAATATGAAGCATGTGTTTTATGTGTGTGCTTTGAAAGCTTTCCACTAAAAGCAGCATCTGTGTTAGATAGGTTTTCATAACATTTAGATTGTTGTGTCAGGCGGTAGTAGATGCAGAACTGTTATGTGGTAAGTTGTCAAGTTAAGCTGGCTTCATATGCTGGCCAAATCTTAAAGCATTTTCAATGTTTACTATTGGTAGATTTACTCAGTTACTGAACTGAGGTTATTTTTTATCTGGCCTAATGCCCTCTTTGGGGTGAAATGGTAACAGCCATAGTATTAGTTAGCTCTGACCCAGTTACCTGTTGTGCTTCCTTCGCCTGTGGTCATGAAGGATGATGAGCCAACTGCTCTTTGCAGCAGTCTTCTGAAGCAGAATGAAAATGTCGATGTGAGGAGGAGGGATGTAAGCTGTTTGCTCTCCTCCATGTAATAGAGTGATGGAAAAGATGAGGTCAGTGCTCTGGACTTTGGATCCCTTTGCTGCTGTTGTCAGTTTAAATTTAAACTTCTAGAATTTGCCTTGAGAGATGCCCAGTTGATGTTTGGAGGAACTGCCAACTCCGAAGTTAAAAAAAAAAAACAAAAAAAACAAACTAATTCTTCTGTAATTACCCTGTCTAATAGCAGTAATGAATCTAATATCAACATGAGAACGAGGAGCTGAAAACTTGCATATACTGCTACCTTATTGTAACTTAATTTTCAGAAACCTGATACTAATTTACCTACGTAAGTTATTGCAACCGTAGACTTGTTCAATTCTTTCTTCTGCCTGTGTAATTTACTGTTGGTTGGTGATGCTTCCTGGAAAAAGGATCATGTTTCCCTTGTCCATCTCAATTGCCTCAGTGAGCGTTTGATTTTGATAGAACAGCCTACACATTAACATAAAGAACTGTAGGCAGTAATAGGAAGAACACTGCAAATGAACTTTGCTTTGGTTTGAGATCAGTGGATAGAGTTTTGGTACAATCACAAGAGGATTGACTCAATTGCTGTGAGAGTAAATTCTTAAATTCTGACTTGTATTACTTCAAATTTCCTTGTACCTTAATAGCACTTCACAGTAGATTTAATGCCTGGACCGAAAGATTCCCTTCAAACTAAAGATTCTTCCTTATTTCCCTCATGCTGTTTTGTTTGTGGCACAACCTAATTGCTAGAATCTCCCTTTTGTTTTGCAGTCTCAACATCCTTCTTGTAACCTGAGTTATTTCTTTTTTCATCAGCTACTTCCTGATTGAGTTTCTCAACTTTGCCATGACTTCACCAATGTTTCTGGAGAATGAAATTTCAGTTGGCACTTCAAAGATGTTTGTCTGAAATGAGATTTTGTTTGCTTTACTTTTACGTAGTAAACTGGTTCTCTTCCCTCTGTTGCCCACCCCTGCATTTTACGTTAAATTTTTAGTAAAATGAATTATGGACCAGGAAATAAAGATTCTACACACTTACTGCATTTGCAGTGGATTATTTTCCTTGCTCAAAGAAACATGCCCTGAAGCTTATAAATCACCTGTGGTTTTTGTTAAGGTCAATGGGCTTACTTATGCATTTGAAACTGTGTGTGTAAGAAGAAATCTAATTGCACAGCTGTCTTAGGGCCTTAATATGAGATGTTGCCTTTGAGGATGGGTATTTTATATTTCCAACAGCTTTGAGTCCTTAAGAGCACATGAAGCAGTTAGTTCTACTGAGTGCATGCTGTATTAATTTGCTCTTCCCTTGTCTTGTAAATAATTGGGTATATACAACTGCAGCTTCATAGCTGAAGACACTTTCATGAAAGAGAACATCTGACCCAAAGAATTTATCAAAATTATTTCCCATTTCCAGAAGTTTCAGGAGTAACATGAAGAATGAGGAACATACATAAAGAGTCACAGCACCTGAAACTCATTTTTTTTTTTACCTTTGTTGTATGCCCTTAAAGATGAGACATGCCAGAGTGAGGCAAGTCCATCAAGAAAGGGTGGCTGGAGAGGAGCAGTTTTCTGGAGTAAATCTGATGCAGGGCAGAGGATGTAGCAAAGGGCGGGATGACAGTTTAAGATTGTTTTGATGTAAATGCTTTGAGAGTCCTGAGTGCTCTTCCTCTCAAAGAAAGCAGAAAAGCCAAGCAAACTAGGAGGGGAAAAAAAAAAAAAGCTGGGGAAAAAAAAAAACCGTTTGATATTGATGTTTTTTTGAAAGGTATCACTACCTACTTCACTGCTACACCTTCCCATGCAAAGTTTTCTGGCAGATAATTTAAAGCATTCTATTTTCTTTTTAGAAGTAATGAGGAATATTTATGTTTCTCAAAACAATGCCAGACAACTAGCTTAAAATGCAGAAAGGTAGAGAAGAGCCTTTGTTATCTGAAAGATGATGATTTTTGTTCTGATTAAGTTACACACAGTGGGAAAGTCTGATGGACATCTGTGCAAAAGGTTGAGCTCTGAAATCTTTCAGCAGCCTCATAAAGCATATAGCTGGGAAAGGCTGTGCTGTTTTCTAATTTGCTTCTGACTTCTGTTTAGTGCTGGGTCCAGGGTTAATGTGACACAAAGCTGCATCTGAGTTTGTTCTAAAAATAATTTCACTTCTGGCATGTTTTCCCACAATAAATTATGCCTGTAGTTTCACAGAAAAAAAGGGATAATATGCTGCTGTACAAGTGGAAAATACTGTTGGCTTTTCTTGCTCTCTTGTCTTCCATCATGAGAGCAGGTTTTGGTGAAGAGGCAAGGTGCTGTCTGTGTCTTGATGCCAGCTGGCTGGTAGAACACATAGAAATAAAGAATGATGCTCTTGTCCAAACTGAAATAATACAACTAGTAGTAACTCATCAGAAAAACAAAAGAGGAAGGTGGAGGGAAGGATTAGAAATGCCTCCTTTGGCAGCTATCTACAGTTGTTCACTGCAGTCCATGATACGCTTTATGGCCTTTGAAGACTGGCTAGGGTATTTGAGCAAGCTTATGAAAGCTTAAGCAACTTCTACCTTGACCTTGAATTTTCATATTTGACTATGTCTAGTTAAAGTATTCCTGTGAAAATTCAAAGGTGTGTCATCACTTGGTATTTCTTGAATACAGATTTATAGAGAATCTTTGTAGTGGGTTGAACTTGTCCTGGCTTCCAGATGCCCACCTAGCTACAGTCCCCTTCTCAACAAGATGGAGAGAATGAGAGATGAAAAAGCATTTTGGTTGTGGTGTTTTGGTTTGTGTTTTTGTTTTTATATGATTTACCAGTAACTGTAAGGACAAAACAAGCTTATGGAAAAATAATTTATTGCCAATTAAATTAGACTTAGGTGGTAAGAAACAAAAACAAATCCACAACACTGCCTCTCTTCCTTTTTTTCCCCAAGCTCAATTAAATTTAAGTTTCTTTATCCCTCTCATACATTTTTATTCTCTTTTTAGGAGGGGCAAGAAGCACAGTATAATTTTGAGGACCCAGCTGTCAGTGAGAGTCCATGCCTGTATTGGTAAGTGAAGTTCTACATCTCAAAAAAAGAGAAGGAGTAAGCAAAATGATCTCTTGAAAGGCAAATCTAGGGAATATGTATCAGCTTTGCAGTGTTTTAAGGTAAGAGTAGTGCACCATTAAATTTATTTCTTTGTTGTGTTTGCTGCTTGCTAACGTTGTTATATAGGTTACCCTTCAAGAATGTTGAACGGATCAGAGAGATGTAGCATTTAACAATGAAGTGAGATGGTTGTGGGTGCTTTGAAGAATCTTGGGTTATCTGTTGTTCTACTGCCTTTGTATGTGCCTAAAGAAGATTGTATTCTGAATTGTGAAAGAAATCTGAACTATTGTTGGTGGACAACTAGCTACAGCATTTTAATAGTGTGGACTGTTTATTCAAGTGTTGTGGATCTTGGCCACTTATTGCCATCATCGTAGGGTTGGTGTCTCAGAACACCAACTGGTTAAAACACTACTGTTGCAAGGAAAAGTTTGAAGTGATAATGTGTGTCAGAAGAGCTTTAAGATTGCAGGAATGGAGGCAGGTGTGCTGTGATAGGACTAATGTTCTCCAGTGTTCTGTAAACGAACACTGAGTGTTAGTGGCAAAGTTAATGTTCACATTCAGGTAATGTTTTGAGATGCCATGCGCAGCTGGTTCATTATCTATGTGTCATAGTTGCCTGTTTTGTTTTCAGCTCTTCCATAGCAGATTCGACACCCTAATTGTTTACCTTGTGTTTGGTCTTCATTAATTCTCAGCTGAAGCATTGGAATATAGACACTTTCCTAAACACAAAACTTTGACTTTCGTTTATTTCCACAATACTGTTGTTGTCAGAGGATTCAGTCTTTAAATACAACAAAACTTCTTCCCCTGCCCCCAGGATGTGTTATGAAATGGCTTTTATGGGAATTTGAATTGAGAAAAAGCAACCTACAGAATTCCTCGAATACCTCCCATTGAGAGCAAACTTTAGGCTGTATCATGCAGGAACAGATTCTCCTTTACTACTGTTGATTTGAGCAAGCCTACGTGTTAAGTATTAAAGAAGAAACAGAGATGGTGGAGAGTCTGGGATGATTTTATAAATGTGAATGAAATTACAAACAATTTAGGGAAACTTGTTCTTGTTGGATCTAGGAATGTCTTTGGCAAAACAGACCAATGCAGCAATATGTGTCTTGAATTGAGGTTTTAAAAAATGCTTTTCATGTTTCATTCCTGCCTGGAGTGTAGGAATCAGCACCAGGTTCTGAGCTTCCATGTGTGGTTGCTTTGTTTTAATCTGTTTGCATGTGAACTTACTGGGGACAGTTAGGCTTATTACTGTGTATGTATTGTAGTTGTTCCTGTATGAAAGCATATTTCTTTGTCAGGTGCTGTTGTACTCTGACAGCAGTGATGTATTTAGTGCTGAATACAGAGGAAACCAGGCTGCAAAACTCGAGTCCAGATTTCAGCCTTCTAGAACTGAGGTGTTTGTATATGGGTTTTTGGCTTCGCTCATTATAGGCTTAAAAGCCAAGTGCAAGATCTGCTTCTAATTTCCATCCTCTGCTGAAATTTTGATTTCTATGATAATTTTTTGTTTCAACCTGCAACTTGTAGTTTCTTTTCTCTCCTCTTTTTTTGCGTTTCTATGTACCAAATGTGTCTTATTTTTTCATATGAGTAAACACAGTTCTATTTGCAGTGTTTTTGCATTATAAAATCATGTTTTTCTATGGTCATAACTTCTCCCTGTATTTATGCAAAGTCTTGCTTTTATCTTTTCATGAATTAAAAATAATAATTTATATAGATATCTGTGAATATAAAGCTTTTTTGCTTGAACCAGGTAGGTGCCTAAACAGTGTGTAAGCATAATACTGCAAGATTCTTATTAAATGTATAATCTATGTGCATTATTTGTTGCTGTAACAGTTTTATAAGCCCATTCTGTTGGCTTATTACATAGGCAGTTTCAGATTTACTGTAGCACGGTAGATATAGAGCATGCCTGCCCTTCCCGGTATTTCTATGAGTTCTTGGCCATGAATTATTCTCAAGTATGTGATGTAACAGAAACAGTTGCAGCTCTGCATGACCAGCCCCTGTTTTTAGGGCATCTGCTTTATCCAGCAAGGTTAGCACCAATAATCTGTCCTTTTTCACGCAATTCTTTGGGTTGCATTTTTTTTGACATCTTCTTGTTCTTGATATCTCTTACGAAATGTGGTCATAAATACCTTGCTGAGCTCTTTGTCCTGTGATACCTGAGGGAAGCCATAAGCTAGCTGTAACTACAGTGGAAACCAGCTGTTTTTATTTGTCCTTTAATAGCTGAAATATGCATCTGATCCTTTTTTCCATGTATAGTTTTCCCTTCTGTTTTCTATTATGTGGACTTATGCATGTTACAGCAAATATGTCCTGCAACTATCCCTGCATATGTTGAACCTTTTCTATGCCCTTTCCTTCCAAGAGCTTGAGCTTGCTAGTACCTTCCCCGTGAAACCACAGTTCTTTCTCTAAGTCAAAATCATGTCTCAAGTCAGAAACTGTATCTGACACTTTGTTACAGAGAAGATTCATAGAACTGGTGAAAAAACATGGTTTATCTTTTCATAAGTATTGTAGAGAAGTGTAGAAAACACACTGATTCTGGTTAAGAAGACGTGCAAAACTGTGTTGTACCTCACTTCCTGAGGGCAGAGTTAAGCTTCTGCCTACATCCCATCTTATTGGTACTTTATCACTTCAGATGCTTTTTTTCTATAGATATAACGTATGATATGATATCTGTAGGTGTGTGCTGGTATAGAGTTCTCAAAGCTGTGGAGACGGTATAGCTCCTGTAGCTGATACTTCAGAATTTTCTAATATTTTTAAGGGTATAGCTTATTGAACTTAGTCTTTTTTTTTCAGCCTCCAAATATGCTAGAAGAAAGTCTACTTAAAACACTTTCCTGAAGGAAGCTTAATTGTGGCATTAGGTCTTTCATTTGAACTGTTCATTTGGGCGAGTTTGATTTATATGCTCAAATGAAAGTCTAAAGGAAGAGAGGCTCTTTGGGTTGTTTGAAGGGCATTTTACAGTTTTCTGTTCAATGTGAGGCATTCCTAACAGAAAACATTTTCAGTTCGAGACAGAGAGAACATGTGGAGAGCATTAGCAGTTCAGCAAAATGCGCAACTGATTCGGATTTAATTTAAAGGGAACAAAAGAGGTGCCTTGAGAATTTGTCGGAAGCGCTGTGGTTTTGAGTTCTTTGCGCTGATGGTAACAGAGAGGTGAGCTGAAATTGCTTCATCAAATATCGTCTTAGCGTAATTGGGGCAGAAGAAATGGTGATTAATGGATTTAATGGTGCTGCATTATGGATTTGTACTCCTGATATGCTTCCTATGATTCTTGCTGTAACTTGGTAAAAGTCCTGGCTTAAATGAAGACAATAATAAATGTGTTTATTGGATGTAAACTGGCATCAAACAAATTGAAAGAATGTGAAAAGTATGTTTCAAAGTCTACTTAATTTATTTTTCTTTAAGAGTTAGGCTTTTTTCATGGTATAACATGAGTTCTAGTTAGGGCAATGCAGATGGTACTGGGGCCTGCTTCCAGATGTGACTGAAGATATCCGGTTCAGCTTTTTTCCAATTTGAGTGAAACACGAAATAGCTGCAAAAATACTATGATAAAAACACTTCTTTGACCACCTTAGGGTTATTTAAATTTGCTTTACTGAGAATGTGGAACACAGATGCTCTAAGTAAAATACCATGGTCCCCTGATCAGATTGCTGTGTGAAAATCTATCCGCATAAATAAACTTATGGTTTTGCTCTTAAAAATGTGCACCATTATGCTGAAATGCTAGACTTCTTTTGTTGTACTCCTAATGCATGCTTTTAGTCCTCCTCCTTTGTTGGATTAACTGCAGCACATCCTCATAACCTGTTATTTGCCTGCCTCAGTCTCATCAAGAAAATTCGGAACCAGTTCTGTATGGTTTCAGAAGGTTTTCGATATGAAGCAGGGGAATTTCCAAGAATCTCTGCATATTTCATGTAAATTGTAATTCTTAAAATAGGCTTTGTAGCAAAATAAGAACTGTAGAGCAGATAAAGCCTCCCTGAGCAATAGGTTGCTGCTTTAAAGCACTGAATTCCTGTTTTAAAAGGGCTTGTTCCACTTCTGAAAGGACTGCTGTGGAGCATGCTAGTGGGATGCTTTTCTTGTCTTGGGAAGCTTTGTGTTATAATGTGGAAGCTTATCTGACTTGCACCTGAAAGTGCTGCAAAAATTGAGTGAGATGTCTGAATTGGGATGCCTTCTCCATGACTTTTTTAAAGACAACTTAAATTTCCATAGTAGCTCACACATTGCAAGAAAAGCAAAGAAAAAATTGCAACGGAGAAGGCATGTCCTTTTGACTCTTAACAAAGATTTAAAACTTTTTTAAACAATCAAAAACCAGCCAGTTATCTTTAGTAGTACCGTAAAGGAAATCAGCTCTCTGTAATGCTAGGAAACAAAGTAGTACGATGCTTTATTTTTGTCCTTTCCCCAGCCACAAGCTAACTTAGACTTTTCAGATTTAAAAAAAAAATAAAGTACCATATTACTGATCTGTAGATTTTTAACATGCATATTTTTACACTCAGTCTAGCCGCAGATCTCTATGAAGTTCAAGAAATTGTAACAAAACGCAGTATTGCTTTTAGTGTTTGTACGTAACTATTTACTCAGTACTTTAAGAGTACTTCTGCTAATGAATTAAATTGCACCAAAAAAAGGATTAATTAGTGAATTAACATGGAACAACTTGAGTATACTGCTGTTCAGTTTCTGTAATTTCTTGCCTAAAAGTGTTGCTATAGTCAAGGCTAGATTTAAAATGTTGTAATTTAAAGATAGTCATTGTAAACTGAGCTCTAAAATGAATGAGAAGTTTTTTGTAACCTTTAAAACCTTTTTTTAGTCTGCTAATAGTGGTCTGCAAAAATGCTTAACTTTGTGAATACATGGTAGCAACAGCGCTATCTACTATGATGAGTTTTGTGGTTTTGTTGATTATTTCAGTGGATGATCAAGACACGTTTGAACGATGTCTATGGTCTTATACTAGACTGAGACAAATACTTGCCCAGTCAATAATGTCAGCATAAGAGTTATCTCTAAGTGTCTCTTATGGCCGTAGTCTCTGTCTCCTACCAACATGCTGCATTACTCTGATATTGCAGGTCAGTGTTAAGGGTTGAAGCTCCCTTCACTTCAGCATCACTTGTACTTGGTAGGGCTTTTCTGCCCCCTTTGAGATTGACCTGTGCTCAGTCTATCTCAAATCCCAGCACTTGATTCTTGGATCACCTAGCTGGGACTGATGTGGAAGGCTTTATTCCTCATGAATGTTTTGTTGGGGAGAGGTGAGTGGTTCTAACCATCCTTCTAAGGTGCGAGTCTGCAGAAATCTTTATTGCTGTGTGGCAGCTGAACGTGAATGTGACAAATTTGTTTTTACTTATTTTTAACAGTCCTTAACTGTGCAAGGGAGTATCCTTACTAGATACATGTGTTTGTGTAATGTAGTTGTTTTTAAAAGAAAAATAACAAAGTTTCTTAGCCATTTACACAAATAAAAGGTTATATGAGTGGCTTCAGTATAACTTGCCTCTTCAGCTGTTTGTACATCTTTGTATGGAAAGACAAAGCAGTTCTTAGTCTTTTGGTGTGTGTTAAGAAAGTTTAACTTGTGTTGGATGGAAGCATAGCATATTGAAGTCCTCAGCTGGGGGGGAAAGTTAAGTTCATATTAAATAACTTCAAACAAATTAGTATTATACTTGGATGAGAATGGTGTGATTTGTTTTGACTGTATCTAAATCTGTTCCATTTGGAAGATACAAACCAAATGAATTTGGTTCAGATTATGTAGGTTACTCCAAAAGTAGTGCTTCCTAGTCATTTCCATGGAAGCTATGACAGAAACAAAGAGCACAGTAACGCTATTTGATAGAGCAAATTCTTAGCTACAGAACACTGTTTTCCAGTGTGATCATAATCATCATCATCATTAGCTGTGTGTTTTCTCTAGTGAAGGACAAGAGCCTGCATGCCCGCATTACTTTCAGTGCATTCCCTGTAGTTTACTAGATGCAGTACGCTATTCAGGTCTGTTTTAAGCTCTGCCCTGCAAAACTTTGTTAGAGATGCATTGGTTAAAACGTAAATTATCCACGTAAAATTATGGAAGAGAAATTAGGAACCACTACTTAAAAGCTGTGGGTTTGGAATAAGAAATATTGATATTTCTTTTGGCTGTCATTCTTGCTTCTGCCACTTAGTCATCGACTTGCCTATAAGGCGAATGGAGGGGCACTGATTTCGCTCGTGCAGAAAATGATACATATGATTTCTACCTTGTGAAGATGTTCTAAGCTGCATGGGCCAAATTGGCTTTGGTTTGCCAGTGGTCTCTAATCATGTATGCTGAAGGGTACATAAACATTAAATATATGGCTTGTCTTTTAGCTTTTATGTATAGAGAAGAGAGATTCTTCACCTAAGGCTGCATAGAGAGCCTGCAGAGCCTCTTGAAAGATCTTCAGAAGCCATCTGGACATGGGCCTGGGCACCCTGCTCTTGGTGGGTCTCCTGGAGCAGATGGATCCAGAGAGCCCTGCCAACCTCAGTCATCCTTTGGGTCTGTCATATTCTGTTGTAAGATTTAGCTCTGGGTTTCTTAATCTTCAAGGAGCTGTGTGATAATTCTGGATGTGGCTAAAGTGCAAGCTGTGGCTCTCAGTTCCTAAAGTTTTTGTGACAGAGGAAGATAGGGATTAGTGATAATTATTTTTTTCTGTACTGTACTTCTGTGTAATATGGGGGCTGCTCCATAAATAGTGCCTCCTACTTTATTGGCCCATGATGTCAGAGGCATCGGTATGGCAGTACCACAGTGGGAGCATTGGTTTAAAAAATAATAGTAATTAAAAAAAAAAAATAGAGCTTTAGGGAAACCTTGCACATCCTGTTTAATAAGAACAAAATACTAAACTGAAAACTCTATAATAGTCTAGAAATTGTCTGGGCTATTTTTTCCTTAGCAAATTACTGAGGGAGATCCTGTGCAAGAAATAGGGAAATATGTTTTCTTCTCTGTAATGTATCTTTTTCATTCATTGCATGTCTCAGTTCTGCTTTCTAATGAATGATTTTTATTCTGTTATTTGACTGCCATACACCACAGATGAACGCGTAGTCAGTCAGGCTTTATGATCATTTCATTCTCATTAGCTTAAATAAGAGAATGAATGCATGCTGTTAAAGCACAGTCATAAGATACGTGCTTGAAAATGATACATGTGCTTCAGTCTGCTTAGTAGTGGTAAGCAAAGTGTTCACTGATGTCTCAAAAACTGATGCCATTTGCTAACTTCTTGTGAGCTCACTGCAAAGCCAAGTATATTAATAGCTTCTTTTCAAACCAGAGCTGTGTTGCTTCACTCCTTACATGTAATGACAGGACGGTTAGTTTTGTTACCATCTCAAGGTCCCTGTGGGTAGTGATAAGAAATGCACGTGGTTTCCTAACATAGTTGGACAAAAGTTTTGTCCATTTATTAATTTTTCTTTCACTTTCATATGCAATGTTAAATGTACTATCTCTAATGGTCAAGTTGCTCTCTGGTCTAATGTCTGTGTTACTTCTGGATTGTGTGTTACGCAAGTTTTCATTCTGCCATTCAAATTTTATGTGCTGTTCATTTCTTATTTTCGGTTCTTCCCTTTGATATCATTTTTGTCTTTTTCATGTACAGCTACTTCTGTATAAATTGAGGTGTTTTAATGTGGAATTGAGATGCATCTAAACTTCTTTCCTTCATGAAAGAAATATCCCAAAGGCTATGGAGCTTTATTTAAAATAGATGGCACAGCTCCCTGAGGTAATATGTTGTCTTCTGTAAAATAAGTGAGATATCATTCATATTCAACAACAACAAGAAAATAATAATTAAAGGAAAAAAAACATGTACAGTAGTGCGAAATATTTCTATGGTACCTTCAGAAGCATTTAGATAAAATACTCATCTCTGGTTCAGGGTATGCCACAAACAGATGTGCTGAGTTGCCATTATGGTTTTGTATTCATGAGTCTGCTGAAGTTGAAGACATCCTGATACCTCTCTGAAAAAGGGAGAGATGAATGTTTGGTTTTTTTTTAGTATTTATTTCATGGATAATGCTGTAAGCATTCTAAAATGTAATCTCAAAGATCTTGTTTATTTCACAGGTTTTGTGCTTTTGTAGTGTTACTCTAATTGTTACCTTTCCTTCATGTGTTTTATCAATGGTATCTCATTTAAGTCTCTTTTTTCTTCTATTTTAAGTCTTAGTAAGGCACAAAAAATTAAGACTCAAAAGAGGTAATTTAAAACTCAAGCAGAGGTTACTGTGAATGGATAGCACACTGTTTTACATAGTGGGATGTCAAAAGACTTGTCAATTCATATTTAGCAGTTTGAGATTATCCTGGTATGTCTGAAGTTACGCGTCAGGCTTCTTTGAACCTCTCAGACATGAAATATTTAGCTCTGATCTTACTCTTAAAACATGAAGGGAAGTGCATTTGTAAACGGTGTGCTTCAAAAATAAAAATCTTGTTTCTGCTAGCTTATTTCTCACTGTGGCTGTTGACAAGGATTATATGTCAGCTTTAAGGGCCGCTTATAATTTCAGGATGTCTAAACCTGGCACCACAAGTTAGTTTCTTGATATGCTGAGGAGGAAAATATAACAGTTGGATAGGTTCCTTCTATAATCCTAAAATTAGGTTCACTGACTGTTTAGGAGCCTGTTCAAAGTCAAATGCCACTGGAGAGATTTGCTTACTTCCTGGCTTCTTGTGAAACACGGACAGTTGTGAGTGTGGAAAGCTTCTTGGCATGCTACGCACAGGAGGAGGCCTGGAGCAAGGTTTTATAGATCAGCCTGTGTGGCTGCAGAGCTGGTTCTGCCAGTGCAAGAGCCGGGTGAGCTGTTCTGCACAGCAGAGGAGGAGGATGATGTTGTTAGCCAGCTGTCAGTCCTTTTCTGTGGCTTGCTGGTTAGAAGAACATGCACAAGTGGTCCCTCCAACAGACTCATCAGGAGGCCTTCCTACTTTTGTCTTTTGCTGATGTACTGCAGAAAATCTTGCTAAAGAAAGCATGTTTGCATGTACGTAACAGCAATCTGAAAAACTTTGAGTAAAGTCTTCACAAGGGAGTACTGTCATATGTCGTTCACTTCAGTGCTTATCAATTTCCAGTATATTATGCATATTTTTGAGCCAACAAAAGATTAAGTAAGGAAATAGAAGCCTCCTTACATTTATGCCTGAATACTGTAGCGTTTTGGAGGCTGTGTGCTCTAGGAGACACGATGGTCTGCAGAGTTCTGTACTGCTGAGGCTCATACCTGGGACAAGTGCATGCATAAGCAGCCCTATGTACCCTACATAATGTGCAGTGGGGCACTACTAGCAGTCACTCTATCTTCTGGGCATTCTCTCTGAGGTCAGTGATCTGCACATTGCTTACAGGGAGTGGGAAGGCACTGGACTGTGACTCTTTGCTACGATATGTGTCAAAAAGTAACTTCTAGGTGAAGCTTTAGTGCTGTATCATTGCTGTGGATCCCCTTCTTGTGAGCCTCTCAGTCGCTCTTGACATGCAACTTGGCATCTGTTTTAGCCTCTAGTCTCCCTCTATCATTGGTGAACGGAGTTTGTCTAGAGGGTACTTCAGAGCATCCCAGCTATGTTCCTGCCCCAAATTGCTCTCCTTCCATTGACCATAATGGGAGCAGTCAGGCAGAGGTGCTGCCAGACTGGGAGGCTCGTGTACTCACCGTTGTCTCTTTCTGTTTTGCATCTGCAGAGCCCTGATAGTCATTCTAGGGAGACAACAGTTTTTAGTGAAGTCTGATTCTTTGCCGAGCTTTTTAAATAGATAGTCATTTCTTCTCCCTAATTTCTACCAGCATCTAATATGTAATTGCTGTATGCAAATGTACTTACTGGTATAATTCCTGTGTAATAAATTATTATGGGAACAGTGTCTGAACAGCTACCTCAAGGCGAAGAGGCAGTTTCTTTATTTCTGATGTACGTTTAGTGACCAGTTTTATTCATTTTAAAATACATTGGGAAGAGACATCTGAATTAGTTCTTAATCTTCCTTGTCCTCTTTCTAGGCTGTCATCTATGTACGTCATATCGTCTGTGTTGCTTTGATGGCATTTATTGCAAATGGCCAAGTGCTATTGGTAGCACTGCTGATGAGAAATGTGTTCAAATTTTGTCTTCAGTGTTATATTTTTATAGCTAGATAAAATTTGTTGGCTGTTAGAGGGGAATTTCTGTGTGTTAATCTCCTGTGTATTCTGACCACATTTCTTGTGTGACCACACTGGAAGTGTCTGTATAAGTGGTGGACTGGGAAGACTTTTTTTTTTGACAAATTAAATTTTTCATCTTTGCTTTCCAGCGGATGCTGTTGTTGCTATTGTTTTTTTTTAATGCTTTATTTTGGAAATGCCTTATCCTTCCTCATAATTTGACTAGAAACTTCTTCTAGCACAGTTTAAGTGCAGGCAGTTTTATCCTGCAAGAAAAGTATTTGTTTGTGTGCTCTCCTGCCATATGCTGTTTTTCATGTGTTCGTATGCACAGTGTGCATTATGCATGCTTATATGCTGTTAAAAGTACCCAATGCATGCTCCATCATGTGGATGACATGATGGAGGCCCTTCTTAACAGGGGGAGGAGCAAGGGAAACCACATTCAAATGTGTATTTGAGCTACACTACATATTCCAGCCTGATGGAAAGGCTGAGTGTTTAAGTCTGAAGATGGCTTGGGAAAGCTGACAGCTTTGGCTTGCCTCACCTGTTGAGCATGGCCCCAAATGCCCTGTTATCAGGCAGAACATCTTAGGGACTTGGCTTTCTCTCCTTTCTCTCATTGGTTTCTCTCATTGAAGAAGAAAATAAAGTCTCTGGAAAAAAGTATTATTTGATAGCATGCTCTACTGCTGTCTACCTTCTGTTTTCACAAGAATCCCAACTGTATATATAAAAGTGCATGTAGGAGGAGGATGTTTTGCCATTCAAAATGGAGGAGCTGTCAGTGAGAGGCTTGGTGGCCAAGAAGGATAGAGATGAAGTTAAAGAACAGCTGCATTGAGTAACATGTTCTCCTCTTTCTTGTCTAACAGATACCTTCAGTATCTTTGGAAACTCATCTTGCCTCTAGCAAAATGAACTTCTGCTCAGTGAGTGAATCATGTCTACTGATGTTGTTCTTGTTACAGTAGTCATGTTAGGATGACAGTGAGGTCATTCACCCCCATGTGTTATAAAAAAAGTTCTAGGTAAGAATAAGTGAAATTCGGAGGTCAGGACTGTGAGTTACCCCCATTGGCTCTAAGATTCATTGTATAAATGGAAGGAGAAGATCAGTGCTCTGTTGCTGTGCTCAAGTGTTTTGCTAAGGCTGAGGCAGAAATTCTGGCTGTTGGAACACAAGTCTTTCTGAGCAGATTCTCCTCTCCCTGACAAAGGTTTGGGGTCAAAGGTGATCCATTTGACCTCTGTGGAGCACTTGAACACAATGGTGCTTCTTTGATAACTTGTGTGAATCTGTTTCCTGGATATCAGATTTATAGGCACATCCCTTCCCAGGAGAAAGGCGAAGTTAGTTTTACTTTATCTCTCAGCATGGTATTTCTGACCAGAGCTGCTTCAAAGCAAGCCAAGATCACTGTATTTCAGGCATTACAGAGCTTGCTGTGTTTCATGCAGAGCTGCAAGCACCCGTTTCTGAGGTCTTTCCACATAAGAGGAGGTTTTTTTTCCTCCTTGTGTCTTTCCTATTGTTTTAGTTGGTTTTTATTTTTTTTTGATATTTCCTGGTTCCTCTGAGTACTCTGATGGCATGTCGCTGGGGTTTTCGGACACAGACGCTGCCTGTCGGCACCTGCTGATGGATGAGTCGGTGGCAGTTGGTCAGGCACAGCACGCACGCCCTCGCGCATCCCTCCCTGTGAGGGTCAGGTCAGCTGTGCTTTGGCATTTAGCTCCCCACTGGAAAGATCTTTGCCTTGTTTCCTGTGAATAACAAGAAAAAGGAGGGGGGAGGCGCTGTGCAGGCTACCTGCTCTCTCACTGCTGGAAAAACAAAGGATCTATTTTCAGGGCAGCTGCATGTTCAGGGCATGTAAATGTGATACCTTATCAGAGGCTGCTGTGGTGCATGTCACCGTTCACCCCTTTCACATCATCTTGTTGGTAGATAATGAAATGGTGACTTTCACATATCGTTTCTGCCTTCATTAGTTGATAACATGAAAAGCGTTACAGCGACCAAACTACGTCCTTTTGACCTAACCACAGCTCTCAGAGTTTGGTGCTCCTGTTCTCTGCATGCTTGTGCATGCATGACAGCACTGCTCTTCAGTCTTCTCTTTTCTTTCTTCAGTGATAGCATTTCTAGTGTATTACAGCCTTAGTTCTTAACAGGGATGCCCTGTTTAAACCAGCAAGAAAAACAGTAGTGTGGTTTGGACAAAGAGCCTAAATTTCCACCCTTCTGCTCCTTCTTTTCATGATTTTTTTTTTAGTGTGGTAACACCAAAATTATAAAGGTATAAAGCTCTTAAATTGTCTCAACCTCTAATTTGTGAGTAAAAGTAGTTGTTGCTATTATTTACTCACAAATATTTATTTGCAGCTTTGAAGCAAATGCTTCCACAGATTGGGACTGTATTTTGATGTTAGAACGAAGGCTGTCAGCTGATTCCTACTAGCGTAGATCACCCCTTCAGCATCTGCTGCTGTCTTGCTTGGCCTGCCCAGCAGAGACCACAGCAGAGAAGTCTGGTGCTTTTGCTGTTAATGCCTTGGTAGATTTAGAGCACAGGGGAAGGTTGTGTGCAACTGAGCCCTTGACTTTTTAGACCTGAGACTCCCGAGCCCTGGCCACTCAGCTTCCTTGTGACATTCAGGAGTTTGTCTGACTGAATGAAGTGTGCACTGGGGAGCAAGGCACAACAAGGACTCAATGAGAGGAATCATCCCTTTCACTGAGTCCTTGTTGTGCCGCTCATTGAGTGCTTCCATTCTGGTGGAGTTAGGGTTACATTTCTCAGGTTCACATCCTTGACAGTCTTAGTCAAATACAAGAAAATTAAATTTTGTGGGAGAACAGGTTCTCTTGAGGGTGGATGTTTCTTTTCCATTTTGATTTGGAATGCTTCTTTTAAGGAAGCACAGTTTTCTCAAGCTGTGGTTTCTTGTCCCTTAAACTGTGATTCTGTATTAGGTACCTGTCTAGTACTTCAGCTGCTTTGAGCTCCAGTGTCATGAAGGCAGTGGTGTGCTGCTTAGTTTTGCATGGAATGAATGAACACTTCTGTGCTCCTGCAAAATAAATACAGATTTCTTGAGCATTTGATTTTCTGTATTCCAGCTCTTGAAACTTCCAGTGTGGATACCTTTTTCTTTCTTTTTGATGGCCACTTTCCTTTAACTGTACTTTCTCTCTGACTCTCTTGAAACCTGTTCTAATATTTCTTTTCAGCAGCTGAATCATGCACAGTTTTAAGAGGGTTAGCTTCTCTTGCCTGGTGACTGCTGTACAGGTAGGAAGCTGGGTGTGTAAGGGCAGAATCTTTGTCAGTACTGCTAGCATTAAGTAAGAGGAAAGCACAAAAATGCATTCTGTTTTCTAAGAGGAACGCAAATGAAACCACTTCCTAATCCCTAGCAACCAAGTAAAAGGAGTGATAAGCTGTCCAGCCCTTGCAGCATGGCTTTGTATGTTTAGAAAAATAAACAGGTAATAATTTAATGGGAAATAACTCTGACAGACCTAAGGAAGTAATTGTTTGTAAAGGAGGTGTGTATATGTTGTTTTGTTGTTGTCTTAATTAAATACATTGCAAATACATATTGCCTACAGGTATAATGCAAGTTAAGTGCAGAACTGTTTTGTTATCTTGCATGGTCAAAATAAATGATTAAGATGATTTTCCTGTTCTGTAGAGGGTTACCTTACACAAATATTTAGGTTATTTCTGATGGATACCTTGTGAAAGATTTTCATCTTCCTTCTTGCAAAGAGTGGGCAAACATGAGTGAGTCACAGAAGGGCTATAGAACAGAATGTCCTTGCTGGGTCAGATCGAATGTCCATGGAGACCAGTTCCCCCACTTCTTTCTCCAACAGCCGGGAGCAGTTGCCTGAGCGAACAATACAAGAACAATACAAGTTGTAGGTATTTCACCAGAATATTTTCCAGCCTCTGGCAGTTTTATGCTTCATAGTCTTTGAGGTGTTGTCTTCACAATTATTTACTGTCTGTGGATTTTTCTCCCAGGAACCTGCCTAGTTACTTTAAAGACACCATTCTTGCTTTTACTGTGTGGGAAATGATTTGGCTGTGAGTTCCAGCGGTTCAGTATTCTGGGGGAGGCAGAAGCTATTCTGGGTTAGTTTGGACTTCAAACTTACTTTGGGTGACCTGTAGCTAACTCTATCGATAAAGGAGTTCATGATTCGCTATAATCACTATACCTTCCATTAAAAACTCAATATTGTTTTCTGTTCCCCTCCCACCCTCACCTTTTTTTCAGGATGGAAATCCCTGACCTTCCTGACCATTCCTGTGATACTAGCTAGACCATCTTCATTACGTGATGCTTCCTTTAAAGCACTTGAACCGTTATTTGCTATATATCAACCTCATTACATTTGCCTCTTCTGTAGTCCTTTTATGTAGCTTTTGAAATTGGGACCTTAAATCTATCCACTATTAGAAGTGTGGCTACACAATTTCTTTAAATAGTGCTTTTAATTATGCTTTCTTTTTGTCTACCCTTTAAAATAATTCCAAAGACAATTTAGCTCAGGAAAAAAAAAAGGTTGCTACAGATTTGGTATTATCTGAGCAGCTTCTAAGTGGTGTATACTCAATTTAAAGCCATAACTGTATGAACGGCTTGAACAATTTCTTTTAGCCAACAGTTCTCTACAGTAAAATTTATCTGTCATTTATATCCTCTAGTCAGAATCATTTGCTTCTTTGTCAGTTCTTTTATGCTTGATGTTCCTCTTGCCTGCTTTGAATAGCTGAGCAGTAACAAACTTTGCTCAGCTACAGCACAGGCCCCAGCACCCATTCAGTGAGTTAGACTCTGAGTTCAAAATTTTGAAGTATAAATTGGATATAATTTTTAGCTCCAGAATCTCTAGGGTGTTAATGAAGGCCTGAACTTGCCCTAATACATCTATTTTGATGTATAAAGATGTCACTATATGCATGTTCAGGTGTATTGGATGGGTCATAACTAAAACTTAGATTCCTTGTATCAAGGCAAGGCTGACCTGAACTTGAATGTGATTTGTCACTGCACATCTGTTTTCCCTTCTATTTAAAAGGTAACCAGTACTACTTTCTGCTTGTTCATCATTGCTGCATTTTCATAGTTTCCAAACAGCTAGTCACAAGAAAGAAGTCAGTGTATTTGGCTGAAATTCAAGATCATTTTTCTATCTCAGTATAATTGATTGAACATGCCCATTAAATCTTAATTAACGTTATTTAGTAAGAATACCAACTATAATTACTTCAATTTGACACAAAGCAGGTCTGTGCTGTATGAGTTCATTACCCTGTGTGAAATAACACCACTCTGCTGTTACTGTGCATTCCTTCTGCTTGTTGAGCTGCTGCAGAGACAGCGCTTGCAGGATGAAATTCTTTTCTTCCCTATGGTGGTAGATTCATTCAGTCTGAGCTCTAGAAATTTATATGTAAATATGCTGTTTTAGTTTTTGGAAAAGTCCAGTGACTCAGTGAGACTGTTAATGACTTTAATTATGGTTATAAGGGCATGAGTGGTGTTCCAGCCTCTATTTTCATGTCTTGTGCCCCAAGGAGGAGGAAACTGAAATGTAGTAATGACCTCCTACCTCATGGTCAGAGTTTGGGGTTTTGGGAGAGTTGGAAGATCCTCTGTCCACCAAGGATTAGCTAAATTTAGAGTATGGTTTGTGTGGGAAAGTACAGTGCTCCTTCCTGCTCCTCTGCCATGTTTCACCAATCCCTTGGTTTTACAGGGACATACGCTGGGCCATATGTTTTCTGCTGAATCCCTGAGGCCCTGGGTTTTCTAGCAGTCTGTGCAGTTTGATAGGAAGGAGGTGTATTTTAGGTACAGATGACTAGAGGCATTAGATGCATAGGGCAGCTGTGTCCCTGGCAGGGCTGTGGAGGTGGGAAGCTTTAGCCTGGGAAACAGGTAGAGACAGGATTTCTGCCACCAGAGAAAGCTTGTCTTGTGGTTGTTCCCATAGGCACCCCATGCTTTTTGAAGGGAGTCAGACTGGTGCTTTAACTATGGTATGTGACACTAGCTGCTTGTATGTGCTGGGCAGCTTGTGCCATTGCCTCACTTCTCTACTTTTACCTGGATTCAGCTTTGCATGTCACTTTCTGAAATACCGAACTGATTTGTTCCCCTCAGATGACAGAGATGATAATTTGGGATGATTACTCTGATTTTTTTTTTTTGGAGCTTGTGTGAAGAGGTCAGTTATACTCTATGTAAAGTTTGTATGTAAACTTAAAAGGCTTTTGTGAATAGTAGGACCCCACTTATGTGAAGTTTTTATTGATCTCTTTATTGGGATTAAGCAAGAGACTTGGTTCTCATTTGAGGAAGGGGGCGAATTGTTTTTGTTGTTGAATGGTATGTTTGCACAAATGGAAGAAAACTGTAAAAGACTGATCTGAAAAAGTAAAATCTGACCATCTACCAACAGAAGAGAATGCCCCATTTGTGGGGATGCCATCCTTTCCACTTCACAGTTTTGTGGAACTACTCACTTTGCTCGTTTGTACTTGTTCACCAGCAGGCAACATGCTGGTGTGACTTCAGTTTTACTACTTAGCTGTTTGTTAATTGTGAATTTCCATTTGAAACTGGTTGCAAACCCTAAAGCCTCATGGCCTGTTTTCATATGTAAATCTGTCTCACAGTGGGACAAAAAAAGTATGAGCATGGTGAGTATGGAGGGCAGCTGATTAGCCCTTTCTGCAGAAGAGATCGGCTTACCATAGAAACTCCCAAAAAGTCTCTGCAAATGTGCTACGTACATCAGAAATATGAAGATACTGGGGAGGTATAAACTTGTTTTCACAAAGGAAAAGAAGATTCTCTACAGCTTTAATTTTATGCACGAGTGTTTATGGATGTTAGTTTGAAAACTTTTGTGTGCTCTCAAACTGTGGAATACTGATGTAAAGAATGTGCTCTGGAAAATCTGTACTATTTTGTACTAGTCTTTAAAGCTAGTTTACTACTTCTATGTCTAGTAAAAATCACTTCAGAAGAGTGTTCCTCTTCTACTAGTCTCTGTTGCAGGGATTTAAGACTGGAAAGCTCATCCTCTGAGACTAGTCCGCTGCTATCCTGCATTATATAACTCATCTATAAAATTACTACCTAATATACAGGAGCATAACAATAGCTGCTTTTTAGCTTTCAGTCACATTTACGAATTGCTAAGTTCACGCTGTAGATACTGGATAAAATTGAATTTCTGCTGGCCATGCAGCAACCTGAGATTTAATTACTGCTGACCTCACTTGGCATCCCAACTTTGGGAACAGCTGTGTGTGCTGAATCAGATCTTCAGCCTGCGCAAAGTAATTCTCCTGTAAGTCAGCTGAGAAGCTTGTACAGTGTGTATGTCACCTTTGTCACGTATAAAGAGAAAACATATTGATCTTTGCTGCTCTATGGATCCTGGGTTCAAAAGAAGCAAGCAGTTTCCATGGAGGAATCTCCGGGTAGAAAGAAATCAGTATAAATGTGTGTAGTAGAGATGAGCTGGGGAGTGAAGAAGGTCTTATGCTTGAATTTCAAATGAGATGTTTCTGTTTCTCAGTTGTCCCTGAGGAGTTCTGAGGATCTTGTTTTATACTAAGCACGTCTCTCTGCATTGATTTTGAGCAGAAGAGCGTGTTAAGTGGGATGTGGTTATTGAACATTGATTACTCAAACATAAACTCTTGTAGAGAGGTGGAGGAAGAGCTAGGTCTCAACTTCCTAAATCTGGGCAATATATCTTCAGCAAACTGTGATGGACATTGCTCCTGGTCTCTGTCATGTTACATACTCTGTGGGTTTCCAAAGGAGCAGCTGGGAAGGCAGTGAAGGCTTCCACTGGTGTTACAGTAGGGTATTTGGCTCCAACAGTGAAATATGAGTGTGTAGCTTGAGGCTACTAAGCTAATTGAAGGAGAGGGGGAAATAAAAGCCCTCCTTCCCTCCTAGACCCCCCAGAAAGCCTTCCAAAGACTTTCTCCTGATCCCTAAGGGAATGCCTGCTCTTGAGAATGAGGAATGTGTTAGTTGATGTATCTATACAGTGGAGTGGTCACATTAATCATCATATAAAAAATTAATGCTTTGATTTCGTCATTTCATTAAGAAAACACTGTCACTAGGGGAAGATGAGACAGGTCTGGCTTAGAAGTCCTGAGTTCTGTTGTAAAGGGATACCTGGATTTAAACGGAGCTGAGTTAATTCAATACAAGCTCACTGCTAGAGGGTAGGTCAGTTGAGCAGAGGTAAAATATTGCTGTAACAGACAGATAACTGTTTGGGAAAGAAGGATTGAAATAGAGTAAGGTAATTAGGGCAAGAGACAAAGGTATTGCATGACACTACTTACATGAAAAGGGCTGGAATCAACAATTACCTTCCTGAAGGTTTTTGGCTGTAACACCAAAACGAAAGCATATAAAAATGGAAACAAAGCAACATTTCTATTGTGATTTCTTTTGTACATATGCAGGGTACTTTCCAAATACTTGAAAAGGATAATCCTGTCTTCAGAGTGCTTTTTTTTAATGCAGAAAGATAGACAGAAGTTAGGGGAAGGGTAACTAAATAAGGAAAGTATATTTAAATACTTAATTGCACATCCAGAAAATGTTTGACATGGTCAAAATTAAGAGTTAAAACCTCAAAAGTTAGAAAGCACTGGAATTATGGTAGACTTCAAAGCTTTTATGGCATATTTCAAAGCTCTCATTTCTGTATTCCTGTTCCTATCCACAGAGATAATAGAAGGAAAGACTGAATGGAGATTCCTATTTTACAGAGTTTAGCTCCTGCTATTTCATACTGCTCTGTGCATTAGGTGTCTGGATGAGAAGAATCTGTGAGGAACAGTGCATGTTGTAGGTCACACAAGACTTCTCTCCATCCTGCAGGCAATTGAATGGCAGAAGTGATTCATAAAGGATGTGTTTATAGTCTAGAAGCCTAGAACCTTTTGCATAGAAACGTTTAGGGAGTTCAATAACAATAACAAAGCTTTGTGAAAAAGACTCCAAAGAGGAACCGAAAGACTGGATGCAGCACTCCTGGTGAATCTTCAGATTGGTTTCGTGGACTTCTTGGCACCTACTGTACTATAATAATGGATGGCAGGGTCAAACTGATGTCTTGTGCAGTAACTTATATTTTGCCAGTGATTTTCTCAGTTATTTGCTGGCATCAAAAGAATATTGACATTAAAAAAAAACCCCTCAAATTTAACTTCAGCTGCTGGAAGGAATTTGTTTTAAAAACCAGATTTCTTTTTCTGTATCAGTAACTAGATTTCCTTTCTATCTGATTAAAAAAAAAAAAAGTCAAAGCAAAATTTCTCTGATCTGCAGTGAAATATTTTTTCCTTTTTTTAATCTTTCCCTGACTACCTCTTTGCCTCCAAGGGGTGAGACAGCAGACCATATGGCTCAAGCTTGGTTAAAAAAATAAACAGCCAAGAGAAGGGTCTTACAATAACAAGTGTTAGCTGACATTAACAAGAGGGTAAGCTACCAGACTGACTTGTAGCAAACCTCCTGGTGTTCTTGTGGGCCAGGAATGTCACTCAAAGGCTGTGAACGATGACTGGTAAGACATCTGCTTCTTCCATCAGCAGTGTAGGTCTTGGGATAAGATTCTTATAATTGAACATAACTGAGTTTTATCAGTTTCTGTTATTAATGCTATGTTGAGTGGTGCAGTGCAACACTTCTTCCTCCTATTCTTAGGACAGTGCTTACTCAATGGGATACCTTCTATCTTTTGGTAGAAAGGCTATTCAATGGAATCTTTATTAAGTAGCAAATATGTTTAAGCTGTTTTGCCAAGTCTACTTTCAGGATAATAATCAGTTGTTCAAGTATCTTTCCGAAAGGAGGTTCTTGCCAAGGACTTCTCTTGGAGATATGCCATGCATGATTACGGGTGCCTCCGGAAGACAATTTATAGCATGAAAAGTGCCACATTGAAGCAGAAGTACCTCAGTTGACAAACATTGGATTTGGGGCTGCAGTGCTTCTGTTTGCAGCTCTATGTATCTAGGATATCTGTTGTGTGGACAGAACTCCCTTTCATTCAGGTCAACTTCATTTACTACTTTTCTGTTCCACATCACCTCCCCTGTGTTCTAATCAAAACCTACAGAAATTTAAAAGTATCTCTCCTAAAATGGCTTACTTAGATGTTTAGTTCTTCAGAAAAAGAACCAAGTCTGTTCACCTCTTTCCTTTCTTTTTTAGAAAATGTTCACAGGAGAGTGTGCATTCATTCCCTTTTTATTTCTTATACTTCAATTTAGATATCTTATGGAAGACTTTGAATGATCTCTGATCTGTTATCTGAGAAATGTGAAACACTATTGCAAGGTGATGGTCACAGGCATTACCAGGCCTGGTTACTTCTGAAAAGCCTAGTTTATCCTGATCAGGCTGAATTTGGTTGTACTTTACTGTTCAGTTTGATACTTGTGTTCTGTAGTGTTCACCAGGCTCCATTTCTGCCAAAGCATACATGTTTGTCTTGTGAAAAACACTCTGAAAGTGTAAAATTTCTCTAAATGCTCAGGTGAAGAAGGATTTTAAGTTAGGTTAAGATTCTAAAACATTACTGTTGTCAGTGATATTTGAGAATCATTAATATTTGTTTTTTCTTAAGTTTATAGAAGGTGGTAGTGTGTGAGGTGCTTGGAGGAATGTGCTTGTTTCCTTTTCCTTTATCATTCTTTAAAAGCTGGGGCCGCTTGAACACTTCCACCACCAAGTCCAGTTTTGTTGGAGGTTTGTCTAGAAGAGATAGTAAAGTGGCAGCATTGTGCTTCATTTACTCTGTTTTAAAACAAGTTAAATAGATAGAAATTGCAGAAGTGTTTTGTACTGTAAGAGAACCTGAGAGCTAAAAGTAAGGAGATAGTAGCTATTGTAAGTTGAAATTTACGTCACCTTAACTCTGATTATCTTGTGTATTATTTTCTAAGTTTGATGATTTGTTTCTCTTATAATTTGGCCATAATTTATAATATGCCAGATTTGTCTCCATTTTCTGAAATACTTTTCTTTTTTAAGTAGACCAGTGTGTGTTCTCCTGGCCTGCTTTGGAGTAACTGTCTAGAGATGTGTCACAGCAGTGCAACAACTCTGTAAAAATTCAACGTGTAAATTTTCAAAAGCATTGTGGAGTTATTTTTTTTCTTGATGCTATGTGTTGGGCATCCTAACCAGTGATGTTCAAGAGAGTCCTATTACAGCTAAATTGCTTCCTCCCTTGCTAGCTTTTCAGAAGACTAGTGAAATATAACCTGGATTAGAGTGACAAATTAATACGATGCTTTCTCCTTTGAACCCTCCTGCATTCCTAGGATTTGGATGGCAAATGTAGATAATCAGATTTGGTTCCTTGCTGAAGCATTTAGCTGGGTACTACAGGGCTGATTTGTCTAAGGAAATCAAATCTCTCTTCTTGAGTAAGCAGAAACCTGTTAAGGGAGAGGGAAGTGCATTTACAGTTAAAATTGGTTGCAGCACTGATGCTGTCTTATGTTGTCTTTTCGAAAAGTTGTGCTCTTTATGAATGCTCCTCAGCTGGCATAGGGGTGAACAAGTTGCAGAGGTGGTCTGTAAACAGACAGGAGTTGTTTTCTTCCTTGGTGTTAACCAGCACAGGAAACTGCCAGGTACAGCTGCACTCAGGTTGAAATTGATGCTAAAAAGATAAGAGCACTTGTACTTAGCACTTGTACCTAATGGAATCAGCTAAAAGGTAGAACAAGATTTTTGAAAGCCAGCAACACTCTTTCTCAACTTCCTGAGCTCACTGCTCAGCAGTTCAGTGTTAGAGTGTCCTGAGCCCTGCCCTGCCTGAAATTTGCCCTTGAATGTTAAGTCTTCTTTCACTGGACTTTGCAAATGACAGTCTAAAACAGACTGTGTGATAGCCAAGACTCTTTGAAATGATGGGGACAATTTTTTTTGGACTTGAATGTGGGTCCCTGTCCTCTTGAAAGTATAATCCGGTCCTCTAAAGGGACCATACAAATGCCAGGTTATTATTTCCTTCAGATATGTCATATCACTTGGTTTGGCAAACAGCTCCCTTGACACACTGCAGCCATGACCACAAGCTCAAGTAAGGGGTTATGGGAACAAAGCAGTCTTTTAGAACAGAAGAATGAAGAGGGCAGTTAAGTGTTATGAAACATTATGTAGTAACCTGTAAGTTATTTGCCAGGTATGTAACACTTTCTAGAAATACTTTAAGGAAAAGAGCACAGCAATGGCTTTCCCAGATCTCTCTCTGCTAAATGGAAGCTAACAGAGATCTCTTCTGAATTGCTGGAAAGTTCAGGTTTCTCTTAGACACTGGAGAAAAGAATATGTCGAAGTCAAGGGGAATTTCCTTGCTTGCATCAGCTGAGCCTTATTGCTTAATAAATGTTTATTTTGTCATTAGCATGGATTAGAGAGTTCTAAATGCCCCCTGAAGTGAAGGTTACTTGTGGTAAAGAACTTGCGTTGATGGGTCTGAAATGGTTGCTTTCTGTATTTTTGTTGCTTCAAGTCTGCAGGCTGCTAGGCTGATGCAGCTTGGCCTGGGGTAGAGATATGTGAGAATAGTGAAGTTATAGTTTTCAGAAGCTTTGTGTATCTCCAGGTAAAGTTATTTATTTATTCTTTTAAAAGAAATAAAAACAAAGTCAAAAAACCTTTTGAGAGAAGGAAAAGGAAAACCAGTTTCTCTCAGAGCATAGATAGTGACTTGCATAAGAAAGTAACCTGCAGTGATAGTATGCGGTCTTCACCCAAAAGCCTCAGTCAAAAGCTGTCCTTAGTTTGCAAGACTTTCATGCTTATCCTTTTCAATTTCTAGTGTGGATCATTACAGTCTTGAGAGCTACATGCGGGGCAGGATGAGAGGGCAGCAGCAGAGGCTTGTGATGTGGGTGGCTGTCCCAAGCCATTGTTGTGAGCTGCCCTGGGGATCTGTTGGTGGCAGGTGTCCAGCTGCAGAAGGGACACGTGGTCAACTGTTTCCTCCTTCATTTTGCCCAGAAAAAAGGCTCAGGGATTTTTCTTGCGCTCCTCACGTTTCACAAACTGCAGAGGTCTGAGCCTGTGTTTCTGCACTTAGGGTCTGCCATCGTGGCCTTTTCCTAAAAGGTTCAAAAATGAGACAAACTGTAGGATTTGCTGCAGAAGTTCAGGGATTAGTTCAGCTGATAGGGAAATCACTGCCTTCGGTAAGGGCAGCACTATACGTAGAGGAATATGTGGAGCTAACAAAAGTAATGATTAGTATTGAAATTCGTACAGGAAAAAACTGGTTGTCCCAGCGTTCAAACTAACAACATCAGTTATTGCTGGGGACAAAGGTAGCAAATGAACAAAGCTTGACATGAGCTCTGTTGCAGCTAGCATCAAACTCCTTTGGTTTGAAAAGTGCTGAGGATTGGTTCTCTCTGTGGCAGAACTATTCACATAAATTTTATCTGACTCTGTCCATTTAGTGAAGATTTTACTAGAATTTATTCCCACGTTTTACTTTGTTTGAATTCAGAATCTGGTACAACATAAGCAGCAACTCCTGCGCCCAAGTTCAGGCTACCTGAATGTATTCTCCGTGTGCAGGTGTTTGGGAAGAGGTGCCTTCTCCTACCTGGGGTTGTAATGAATGTCACTTGCTCCACGCATTCTGTAACCGGGGCAGTCTCACTTGACAGTTAAGGGCTAAATTACTGCCAAGTATTTAATTCCAGAAAATGGAAGAAAATGCAAGCAAATAAATATCTTGCTTACTGCAAGGAGCAGGTGGAGTCTATTTGGAAATAGAGCCTGGCAAATTTAAAATCTGCACAATTTTCTTATAAATGTGAACATATTGATAATGTGCACGATATACTATCCCTGACCATTAAGATCGTAATGGTTATTTCACCAACTGCTAAGAACTGCTATCAGAGACTATCATACATCCAAAAAGTTATTGTGAAGTTTGGACATTGGGTTATATTCTCTGGATGTTTTCTGCAACAGAGTTGATTTTGACTGTTCGTGTCCTTGTATACTTAATTCATTTTAGTTCTGGGAGTGATTTGATTTATTGAAATAAACTGCTGTAGTAGGATGAGTTAAATATCATATTTAAATATATCCTGTAACATTAAATAATAAAAAATAAATAATAAATAATGTTAAATATATAATAATAAAATACGAAATAGGATTTCTTGTTTTCTACTAGTGCATAATCCTGTAAGCTCTGGGACAAACTAAAGCAAAACTTGGTTCATTATATCCTGAGTTCTGTTAATAAATTTGGAGAGTTTGAGGGCACAAGGTTTCATGTATGGCATGCATATCAAGAAACTTAACATGTCCTGTCTAAATGGCAGGACTTCTTTCATCTAGACTTCTCTTACTTGATTGTGTGTGTGTGTGTGTGTGTGTGTGTATATTAGTCTGGGAGCACATTAATGACTTGATACTGACCAGAAAAAACTTCTGTTGCTGTCTTAAAGATGATATAGTTGGTTTAGTGAAATAAAGAAGTAATGCACATTTACATTTTTGGCTCTAGATACTCTCAGGCTCCAGGCCAAAAGGAGATCCTGTATCTTTCAATGCCAGGTTGTTACTTCTAGTGATTTGTGGTAGTGGATTGTGTTTGATGGTTGGGCACCAGAGTTGGAAATGTGAATAGATGAATTAGCATTATTTCAGAGCCGGCATGTCCTTCATGCTTAGTCACTGAGTAAAAGTACATGAGCACTCATCCTCTACAAGCACGTTAACATAAACCAGCAAGCATTAGAGCACTGAAGAAAACTGAGATCAGCTGTATTCTTTGGTTAGTGAGTCATAAGTGCTAGATTTTGATGGCATTAAGAAGTCCTATTACTTTTCTCAACTGCTTAAGTTAAAAATAATTTGAACCAGTTCCATAGCAATTTATTCTTGATGACTTGTCTCCAATGAACTTGATTGGTTTGTCTTCCAATTAGTTTTGGAGGTGTTACTGAAGATTCCTGAAAGAAGTGTCAGGCAAAATATCATGTTTGTTGGTTTTTTCCCTCCTTTATTTACTAAATATTTATGTACCTGACAGAGCAGTTCTCTATGTATATTGGTATTCCATATGAGCTAATATATTAATATAATAATATATTAATAGTTAATATATTAATATAGGCCCTTGAGGCAGTAAAAATCTCAAAGTAAAACACTGAAAATGTGTATATATTTTCATTTCAACTCCATTACTAAAGGATTAAAAACTTGGGAGATAATGTGAGAAACTTGTTTTCTGTTTTATGCCAGAAGAAAAGGTTAGCATTGGTTAACTATGGGGCATATATCTGGAAATTTTTGTTCCAACTGAAGTCATTTCATTGTTTTGTTATATTAAGTAGTGATAATGCAAAAGAGCTTTGTGATTCTAATCTGGCAGAGTAGTAATGCATTTAAATAACTTTAAGTATGTGAGCTGACTTCTAGTTCTGCTCAGGGCACTTATATTCAGTTGCAGTTCCCTGAATCAGGATCTTGTGGGAGTTAACGTGCCAGTAACCTAACAATAATTTTGCACCTCCCGAGGGAGAGCTATTGCTTTACAGCATTCATGGATGCCTAAACCAGAATGGAGCATAGCGTACTTCTTAAAAATGAAGAATGCTGTCTTCAAATTTCCCATTTTTTTCCTTGTTTATGTTTCTTGAAAAGTTTTCCAATTTGTGGATTAAAATGCTTAGCATACTACCCCTTATACGGTGATCAACTCTTTAACAATTATACTGTGACTTTTTGTCTTCAGAACTTGAAGACATAAAGAATTTTTTTCTGGTTGGTACAGAGTCCTGCTTCACATGGTGTGCAACAATATAAAGACATACTTGGGACTTTATATTAAGCATTCCTGTAGGTTTAAATAAACTCTTCCTTTACAGTATACATATTTTTCTTAGAGGAAAAAGCATATACCAGCTGTTTCAGAACTACTGTAACTTCTGTTCTGAATAACAGCACTATTCATGCATCTTTTTGTCTTAATTTTTAGGCACACAATTTGCACTCTACATAAATATGTAGCTGTGCATTGAATCAAAATAAGGTAGATGTTGGCACTAAATAGATCCTGCAACCAAGATTTTGAACATGTTTCACAGATTTTTTTAAAATATCCATTAATCTATGCAAGTCTATGAATTTAATGTAGATTTAATCAATTTCAAGGATGTATGCTCATAGGAACTGTGAAACTGTGATGCTTAGGTAGAATGTCTAGATCTTTGAATTTCTCATTTTTAATAACTGCACTTGTAGGTCCAAAATATTGCTTTAATGGAGTGTTTTGACAGTGGTAATGTGATGTCCAGGTCCAATAATCTTGAAGTCTGTGGGAAGTTGGGGACTGAAGTATGATGTGGGGTGGGGGGGGAATATGGGAAGGAGCTTTGCCAACCAACCTTTGTCGCATCCACAGTGAATAAAGCATACAAGTTCCCCAATGGCCTTTGCAAAGTCATGGCCAAAGAACCTGTATGTGTAGTCCATAACCATGCCAAGGTTCAGCGTGGGTAGAGCCTTCTCACTGTTGTCAGTAGGAAAAAGTACAAAATAAAACTGTGACTAAATTCTGAAATTGAGATGTGAATACTTTCTGCGTTCTTTTTGCATTAATGTCTTTGGTTTCTCCCTATAACTGCCGACAGGATTGTTAAAATTATATTGGGACGATATGATATCCTTCAGCAGATTGCTGAAGGTCTTTTCTCAATGTTGAAATAAGTCTTTAGAAATGCAGACGTGGAGTGTGGTTTGGAAGGAGGTAAGATCAGCTGTTAAGACTTCTGGGGAGCCACCTGTTAGCCCTTTCAATCAGTGTTGTAATGTAAAACATAGCAGACTTTTTTCTTTCCTTAAATCACTTTTTCAAGGACCTCAGAAGCCATTAAATCAAGTCTGTAGTGAGGCTTTACCAATCACTGTCTGTTTGCTTATCCTTTGCACATCTCCAGTGTGTTTGTTCTTCTCCTTCACCCTTTCCTTATCTTTATTTTCGGCAGTACCACTCTGAGATGGATAACAATTTTTCTCTGAAAACATGGAAAGCTACTTTCTGTCCTTCCAAATAGCGTGGAGGTGTCAACTATATGCTGTGAGTGAATTAAGAGGTCTGGAAAAAAAAAATCCTTCTTGTGTGCTTCTGTGTATAACTGAATGTCTGCAGAACCTCTCAGATGTATGAACCATTAATATGTTAATATGAACTCAGTATAAACTTCTCTCTTACTTCATTTTTCCTGTTGGTGCTTTATTTTGCAGGTTAGATGACTATAAACAAATAGGAAGGAGAAAACCTGTTAGGTAAACTGGTTCCTTTTTCTAGCATAGGTTAGGGTTAACGATATCTTTAAGTTTCCAGTCCTGAATGTATCTAAATGATGCGGTTTTCGCCTCTTACTTTAGGATAGTGATCCATGTCTTAATAAGCTTATTCTTTAATTTCTTCCTTTAATTTTTCTGTATCCTCTCATACTGTTATGTTATTTTACTATATTTATATAACTGGTATTTTATGAAAACTTACTTTTCATTATTTTCATAAGCATGAGAACTTTCATCCCTTTCGTATTGTTTGGTGATTACGTATTTTTATTGATAATTTACTGCTGTTTGTCTTAATCCTTTAATCCTGAAGTTGTTGCCTTGTATACCAATTCTGTAACTGAGCTTAGACTTCAGGAGAATAGATGGAAAGGCATTCCATTTGTGGTGCCATTTTTCCCCTGCTGCTAGTCTAACACGTACAGTTATCCTTTGTCTTAGTGATGCCTCTTATTTCTTGTTAATGAAATACATTGTTTTAAACTACCAACTGTCCTATTTGCCATTAATAATAATTAAAAAAAAAAGCATGAATGAAGAACAGAGGTAAGCAGTTCAGCCATGGTAAGCATGTACATCATATACTGATTTGTGTGGCAGCTCAAGTGCTTTGCTTCCCAGTTGCATGGAATGTCACAGCTAGCACTAGAAAACTTTGTATTTCTGATCCCTATAATTGTGGGATTTTCTTATTTTGTTTTTAAAAATAATCCTCATACTTTTAGCACTGGAGACACCTGTTTCAGTCTGCAGTGTGTCAGCTAATGAGAGAGACCAATGTGACTCAGAGGGGCTAGATGCTTGCTGACTGTGTGCATGACCTGCCATAGTTATTGTGTATTAGTACTTTGGTTTGTTTGATGAATATGTGCCTAAGACTATGGATTCTCTTCTGGCTTCAGATTTTCAAAAAAAACAGTCCTTAATAGTGTTAACATATTAACATTGCTATTGGGTGAGCATTTGGCAATTATTAATTTCATATCCTGTAGAAAATTATAACATTTCTTTATGCTATTGTCTATCCAGTTTGCTGGAAAGCAGCAATCATGTATGAGTCAAGAGCAATACATCTCACAGTGGGGCTGATCAGGAGGAACAGGGAGATTTCCATAATTAATTTGGATAAACATGTTTTTGTAATTTCTGCTTTTGAACACAAATGGGAAATGCTTTTCAGCATCTTCCTACTTTTTAGGAAAATGGTAATAAACATTTTTCATTTTTTTCATCTGTCTGTGGACAGAGATTTGTTTCTTAGCCATGTCTTCTGCAAGCCTACATCAGAACAGTTCCCTTGAAGCCCATGGAGCAATGCTGGTTAAATCCAATTGAGAACTGTGTCCATGGGAGATGTGCCAGCTGTCCTGCATTTGGCTCCTTACTACACAGATCTGATGCCTCTTTAATGAGGAATTGTGCCAGCATTTCTCCCTTGCTCCCGAATTTGTTTTGCACTTTTTGAATGCAAAATCAGTCATTTTGTTCACTTATATCCTTAGCCTCTGAACCACAGGCACTTCTGCTCTCAGCACTGTGCTATTTGGAGGCAAGTCACGCTACAGACATTTGACAGATGGTGATTCTACGCACCCAGCAATTAAGGAGTTTCCTGCAAGTGAAATCTCCATCCCAATCAAGCCAATGAGAAAATTATAGTCAAGTTCAGAGCTGACACTTCTGCTAGAGGCTTTCTGCTTGTCTGTAGGTGAGTTCCCCATGTCACAAGGCACATAGAATAGTAGTCCATTTATTCTAAGAGTAGTTTAAAAGTCACTTAAAGAAAATAAGTAGGCATGAGTAGGCACTGGAAGTTCTTCCATTTAGTTACCAGTGCTTCTCAGTTTTCACAGTATCAATATCTATAGTAGACTGCTGTGTCTCATCCACTGCTGTGGTTTAATATTAAGTTTTCCCTTTTGTCTTTAAATATTAGACTTTCAAATCCATGTGCATAATTCCAATTACTTATGCCACAAAACGGGATGCTTTTGTGTATTAATTTAGAAATTGCTACAGAGGCTTCCCTTTTTAGCCTTGCCTTTCAAGGTGTTTGGAAAGATTTATTTGGTGCATTAAACTCGCTGATGTATGTTGGACTTTGGCAATTTGATTCTTTGTTTGGAGTTCATATACAGGCACATTTGCCTTACCTGTTTATCTCCTTAATTTGCTAGTCATTATGTTTCAAGCTCTACATTAAGCAGAACATCACAAGCAGAGGTATGCAAGTATGTATTTGGAAGAAGGTGGTGAGCCAAGCTAAGGTTTTTTTTTGAGCTAGTAAATAATCACCAGTTATGGCTATTGTGAAAATGTTTGTTTACTTCATTTCATTCTAGCTCATATGTTGCCTGAATAAGTTGACCTTTGCTTTCCTCTATGTCTATCTGGTCTGTGTATGAGCACAGGTTCTAATGAAGAGCTTGATAGTTCTCTCCTTCTGCAGGGAAGAGTGTGACCTTGGCCGTCCATTTGATTTCACACTTTGTTCCTTCAACATGCTGTTGACTTTGTTCCAAGTTTTAACTGTTGGGTGAATGAAGTTGTCAGTATGGGCTTCCAGCTTCTGCTATCCAAAAAAGGAATTCTAATGTAAAGAATGAAATGAAGCTCAATTAAAAGAAAAATCAGGATGTGATGGAAAGGTTGAAGTGACTCACTGCATATGCGATGTTTTCGCTTGCATAACTTTTAAGATAACATGTACAATCTTTGTTTTATATACATATCTCATGTACTTTTATATTTCATCTGTGTATATCAAGAGTAAAGAAGAAAGATGCTCTTTGAAATCTGTGAGTGCTTGGTGATCTCAAGTAATTGGTCCCATTTTGTTTTACTGTCTGATTTTGGCATAAACATTGTTGAGCAGCATGTCTTGTCTTGTTCAGTGACTGAAAAACAATGAACAGATTTCGATGATAATAAATGAATTTTCCCAGTGGCTTACAGTTCCTTCTTTTTCCTGAGATCCATTCTTTTGTTTAAGATGCTGTCATGGGTAGGATCTGTTCATGCACTCCTTCTGCTCCCATCATTCCTTCCCTTCCATACTTCATTTTACACAGGTTTTTCCCATCTGCAGTTTACTTAGATTTTCTCCTGTGTTTCTGATGTGTGTATGTTAATATCATTATTTAGCAACCTAAACAGAAGAGCTTTAATTTGCAAGATGGGATGAGCCATGGGTTCTCCTGGTTAAAATCATTGGAACGTGGCTGCATAATTTCACTGTGTTTGAAAAAGAATCTGCTTTATTTCAGTTGATAGTTAACACTCAAGCCTCCAATTTGAAAATGTTTGCTTCGGATTATCATACTAAACTGGAGGGGGAAAATGCATTTGGATTTTGGGTGTGTTTGTAATAGAATGGAGATGCAGCTTGTTCAGGTTGAAAATAACAGTGAAACTAAGAACCTTATAAGCTATCTACAGGGTGATTTGTCTGTGAAGCTGCACAGCTCTACAGTGCTTGAATTCCACTGATGTTGGTTGATAAACACCAGTGTGTGAAGCAAGATGGGTACAAGATGGAATCAGAGCCTGTAATTAGGAAATCCTTTCGTATTTTTTTTTTACTTTGCAAATAAGATGGAAATGCTGGAATTCTAGTTTATGCATGTATGCATCTATAGTATTATATATAAAATAAGTAGTTCAGTTTCCAAGCATTTGGCAAGCGGGCAACAGTGTAGTTCTGAAGATCATTTGCTGTCATGCATGGGGAGAAGAACTTCTGTGTCCTGGAGTCCCTGTCTCCAGTTCTCCTTGCTTGTTTTCTTCAGGTCTTTCAAATGACCTCTAAGATGATTTCCTGTGTGCAGCAGTCTTGGCATCCAAGAGATGAAGGCTGCTGCCCTGAGCAGGGCTCCTCTGGGAGACAGCCGCTGCTGCCTTTCTCTTGTCCCTTGAGGTGCAATTGAAATCTCTGCTACCATTTGCATGTAAAATGTAAGCTGGGGGGCCCAGAGCACCCCCTGAAAGGCCTTTGCCACCCCTGGCACAGGGGGTTGTGGGAAAACCTCCAGAGCAGTTGTGGCTTTGTGCTCCTCTTTGTTATGGCCTGAACTGCATCTACTCGACCCTACTGCACTGGGAACAAAGAGGAACCAAATTGAGAACGGCCCCATGCTTAGGGTCCCATCCAGGCTCTCTTTCTCCATGGTAGCACTGAAAACAAATTAACATAAAATTGATTGAAAGGAGGTCGTGTTTAAAAAATAAAATCATGTACTTTATTAGTGATGTTTTTTTAAAAATAATTTGATTGTAACTGTGTTGTTGATCTTTAATAGTCCTATCTGTAGCTGGTGAAGATATAGCCTGTTTCCACTTAAATTGTTTTGACACAGACAGTAAAGCAACAGGAAGTTACATTCGTTACATAAACCGTAATAAAAAGCAAAGATAGATGTTGCATCTCAGATTTTGAAATATTAAAAAAACAGTATCTTTGTATAATTTAGTGCGTTAATCAATTTTTGTAGCAGAAGTGTGATATAACTAACTGTCTTTGTCTGGACATCTAGTTAGTCCACCAGAAGACTGTTCCTACCTTTGTTCCTGCATTTATCTGGAGTTGCTGGTTAGACTGAGGAAATGTGCCTCAGGTGGAGCTTACTGCAGAGACTGTTCTCTGTGATGGATCTTCTGTGTTTCTCCAGAGCGGGGTACTTCTTCAACCTAGAGTTTAAGCAAGACTTCCCACCTGGTATATTAGAAAACCTTTCAATTAGTTTAGTTAGTTCTCAGATGTTTGGTTTTGTTAAAATTTGATCAATCAGGAGTATGTTAATACAGAAACACTTCAATGGTATCTTCAAGTTTAAGAGTAATACAGGTCCTTTAAGGGATGATGTTTGTGCAGAGCATTCAGTAGCACTGCTTGGATTTTTGTCGTGAAAGCCTGTACTGTAGTTTTCCACATTTCATTATATTCCTGGGGTGAAATTAATGTTGTGTATTTTGGGTTTTGTCTGCTCCTACAAGGAACAAAACAAGCATTCTTCTCTCTGAAAGCTATTTACTGAGAGCAGTTTTACACAACTTACCACTGGAGTCAATCCTATAACCTTTGCATTTGACATGCTGGTGCATCTCTTTTGAATCTGAACAATTAAAACTTTGGGAAGCACGTTAATCTAAAATAGAAAACCATTTTTAGGAGACAATTTTTAATTCTTGAGCTCAGATATTCAGAGTCACTGTGAGTAAGTTTAAAGCACTTTTTATCAGCTTCAGCCTGTGTTGTTGCAAACTTCATTTTTGAGTCAATGGCCTTAAAAGAACATTTGGTCATGTTAGCATAGACAATACTATATCCCTTAAATGATAGGCATTAAGAGATCATCTTAACAGGATTTTCTGATTCAATGCTTTTAGGATAGTACTGAACAATATCAAATAAAGAGAAGCAAGTACTAGTAGCTCTTCCTGAAGGAAGTTGCTTTTAGAAGGTTTAATTGTGATTACAGTTCCTGGTTGGGGTCCTGTTTGACTGCTTTTGTACAAAATTTTCATGTGAAAGCATGAAGCCTGTCAGTGGTGTCATATTTACAGCTGGGTGTTGTGGGATGAGGCCTAGATGTTGTCCTTGATTTTTTTGGCTGGAGACAAAAGCCAGTTTAGCCCATGCATTTTTAAAGAGAGTGTTTTCTCTTACTCTGCAGGTGGAAAAGCCCTTAAAAGGAATATTTCAGTAGACCGTAGCAACTTAAATGAGTTTTTGGCACTGCTGCTGTCTTGTAATAATATGTTTCTGAAGGGTTGCTTTTGATCATTTCATGCTTAAGAGTGTAGCTGGTGATCCTCAGGAAAAGGTAAAATGAATTTAACTTTGTCGGTGTTCTCAAACATTGCCCTCTCTACGTTTTAAAACCTCACCTTGCCTTCAACTAGCTTTGGTTTTGGAAGGCGCAGTACTGGCTTCTTCGTAATTTTTAAGCTCACTTAAAGTATTAATTATTTCTGGAAGAAGTGAGAAGAGCTGCATGCCAAGAAAGAGAAGAAAAGGAGGAAAAATATATATATTTAATATTTTTGTATGTTTTAAATTTCAAAGGGAGCAGAAAACCGAGTAGCAGTTTTGTCTAAAGACTTTCTAGATTTCTGTTTCAACCAGTAAGATGATATATCGCTTTCCTTCTTATGACGTGTTACATTAAATGTAACGCTATTGAAGAGTAACTCTTGCAAATGCAGTCCAAGGTCTACTGAAGTTTTCTGGAATCGTCCTACTAGCTTCACTGGGTGTTGGATCAAGCCCTACAAAATCATCTTTCAGAAAGACTAAAACCTAAGAAGGCTCAGAAATGCAAGAATTCACATTTTAGTGTAGCCTTAAAAAAAATTGCTAAGGAGACAATGCCATTGGAGAAGAAAGCTATTTCTGAACCCTTTGTTAGCAGTGGTTTGGATTCAGTCTGAGAAGGTTTGTCTTCAGAACAAGGTGTCCGTAAAAAGTAATGTGAATTTGTTTTTTTCCTTTTGAAGTAAAATATGTCTTAAAAATGAAGGCCAAATTCTTGTCTGATTGCTGGATAACAGGATCTCAAAGAAAGTGTGAAGCTCTATGATTCAGTGGATTGTAATACTGTACTGTTAGCTTTCATTTTGCTTACGGCTATGGCTGTGTTAAAAATTGATCTTTGGAAATTCAGTGTTCTTGTTTGTAGGAAACATGGACTCCCAGAATATTGTTTCAGCATATAGCTAGATACCTATAAGTGAGAGTATGCTAAATTAAATGGCTTGTTCTCTTTCTTCACTTTCATAATTACTATTAATCATAGAATGACTTGAATTGGAAAGGACCTTAAAGACCATCTGGTTCCTACCCCCTGCTGTGGGTAGGGCTGCCACCCACCAGATCAGGCAGCCCAGGGACCCATCCACCCTGGCCTTGAATGCCTCCAGGGATGGGGCATCCACAACCTCTATTTGCAGCCTGTGCCAGGACCTTACCACCCCCTGAGTAAAGAATTTACTCCTAATATCTAATTTGAATCTCTCCTCCTTTGATTTTTTTTTTTTTTTTCCCTTATCACTTCTAGATTGTATAAAAAGTTGGTCCCCTCCTGCTTATATGCTCCCCTATAGTACTGGAAGGCTGCAATGAGGTCTCCCTGGAGACTTCTCTCCTCCAGGCTGAACAAGCTTAGCTCCCTCAGCCTTTCTGTATAGAAGAGGTACTCCAGCCCTCTGATCATCTGTGGCCCTCCTCTGGGCTCTCTCCAATAGCTTGACATCCTTCTTGTGCTGGTGGCCCCAGACCTGGACACAGTACTCCAGGCATGGGGCCTCACAAGGGCAGAGTAGAGAGGGACAGTCACCTCCCTTGCCCTTTTGGCCAACCCTTTTTTGATGCAGCACGGGATACGAGTGGCCTTGTGGGCTGCAAAGCCAAACTGTTGGCTCACATCAAGATTTTCATCTACTAGAACCCCCAACTCCTTCTCCATAGATCTGCTCTCAAAGAGTTCTCCCGTTCTGTACTCGTGTCTGGGAATGCCCTGACTATTAATGTTTACTGCAGTTAAAGCTAAGGTTGACCTGAAAAGTATAGCCTCCTTGCTGAAAGAGGATTCAGCCATGCCGTATCTGTGGTATGTTTCGTCTCTGAAGATACTACAGAGTCTTCAGCAGTTACTTGCCCTGTGAATTTTCAGTGTGATGGTAGGTTGTTTTTTCTTAAGTACTGTTTATAGCAGTGGACGTTGTTTACCTTGATTTCAGCAAGGCTTTTGATACTGTCTCCAATAACATCCTCATAGGTAAACTTAAGAAGCATGGGATAGATGAGTGGACAGTGAGGTCATTGAGAATCGGCTGACTGGCAGAACTCAGAAGATTGTGATCAGTGATGCAGTGCCTGGTTGGTGGCCTGTATTTTAGCAGTATTCCCGAGGGGTCAGTGCTGGGTCCGGTCTTGTTCAATGTCTTCATCAGTGATCTGGATGAAGGGATAGTGTCCACTATCAGCAAGTTTGCTGATGATGTGGAACTGGGAGGCATGGCTGACGCATCAGAAAGGTGTGCTGCCATTCAGCAAGACATGGACAGACTGGAGGGTTGGGCAGAGAGGAACCTTGTGAAGTTCAACAAGGGCAAGTACACCATATGCATCAGTACAGGTCAGGGACTGATCTTCCAGAAAGGAACTCTGTAGAGAAGGACCTAGGTGTCCTGGTGGATAGCAGGCTGGCCATGAGCCAGCAGTGTGCCCTTGTGGCCAAGAAGGCCAGTGGTATCCTAGGATGCATTAAAAAGAAGACGGCCAGGAGGTCAAGGGAGGTGATCCTCCCCTTCTGTGTCCTGGTGCCTGGTGAGGCCACATATGGAGTACTGCATGTAGTTCTAGGCTTCTCAGTTCAGGAGAGACAGGGAACTTCTAGAGAGAAGCTAGCAGAGGGCTACGAAGATGGTTATGGGCCTGGAGCATCTCCTTTATGAGGAAAGGCTGAGAGACAGGACAAGAGTCAACAGACGCAGACTGGAACATATGAACATGAGAAAAAACTTCTTTACTTTGAGGGTGAGCTGGTTAACCACAGAGGTTGCAGAGCCTCTTTCTCCCGAGATATTCAAAACCTGCCTGGACCCTTTCCTGTGCGACCTTCTCTAGGGAACCTGCTTTAGCAGGGGGTTAGACTACATGATCTCCAGAAGTCTCTTGCAACCCTTATGATTCTGTGATATGATACAAAATGTGAGAGAGCCTATACCATAGAGCTCTGTGGTGGTGGGATGTGAACCTAATTGCCTGGCTGTGCCTAAGCTGGCAAGCATGCTCTGTGCAATATAGTGTAGAGATGTGCTTTAAATTCTTGCTGTGACGATAGTGGGCTTCTATTTACAGCTGGCTATTGTATAGTCTGCATTCCTTCCCAAATCCCTGTTTTGCGGGAGTGCTAGTCTTTGGTTGAAATCTTTAGAGGGTTGCTTGAAGAGCTTGCTTGTACATTCTCCATATAATTTTAGCAGCCTGCTCACATGTTTAGATATGCCAGGCATGATACTGAAGAGCATTTATTATCTTTAGAAACTGTTGACATGACAAAAACATATGGGCTGGAAATTATTCTGTGAGATAACGTTATAAGCAGTTGAAGTCAGCCTCAGATAAAAATGTCGTATCTGTTCTCTGAGTAGTCATTTCATTGATAAGTATGGTAAAGTTGTAGTAGGCTCAGAGGACAAAATGTAACACATGACTTCCATTATCTGTCATTTTATTTTGTTTCTCATTATTGTAATGTGAATCTGTAATAACGTTAAAAAAAACAACAGTTTTAGTGACTATTACTTGCTACTTTTAATTTGCAACCCTTTCAGCCCTCTTTGAGGCGAATGGGAGAACCTTTGCAAAGCTCAGGAGGAATGAAAATCTTGACAATTGTTCTGAATGCTCTTTGCTGAGTGCTGGCTAACTAAATTAACTATGGAGCTGCAGGTGTAGTGATGCTAAAGTTAGGACAATCTGGAGGAGTCTGTGCTAGACAGAAAGGAGTAAAGTGTCTTCAGTTCCCAGAAAAAAAAAAATCTCCTTAAGTTATTTGTAACTGAAAGTATAATAGTTTGGAATTAAGAGGAGCAAAATGGGTATAAAATTAGCATCAGTCAGATAAGGGTGGGGACTGAAATGTTAGGTCACAAGCATTATTTGATCTGTTAGCAAGAGATTTTATTTCTCAGTTTGAGGACTCATTGAATTCCTGGCTTGTTCTGATATTTACTTCCACTTCTTTATTTGATGAACTTATGTACAAGAAGATGAAAGGAAGAGTGTGTGTCTGTGGACAGATGCACTCATGTTAAATACATGTATAAAATATATTACATACAACAAGGAAGCCAGAGTCTTGGAAAGATGAAAAAATGTATTTTGGTGTAGTGTTGAAAGAAGAAGCTATTGTTAGAAATGAAGCACCAAGTGGGATTTGAAAATGCCTTTCTTGCCAGAAACAAGAATGAATTCCATTTTATTTTCCTGCTTCTTATTTCAGTAGGAAGTTTTTCTTCGAACTCTTCTGGGGATGGTCATACTTTTGAACAGATTGGTCTCCCTTTAATTAAGATCTTGGAACTTAAACCACTATCCAGATCGCTAAACAAAGTCTCTGTTAAAAAATCTTTCTTAGAGAAATGTGAAAATTGTTTGTGATTTTATTTCTGCAAGAGATTTTTGGAGAAGGTTACAGTGAAGACAAAAGGTCAACATTGAAATGCTGGATGGAGCTTGTGTTCATAGCAGTAATGGAGTAAGCCCATTTTAGGCCCCTTTGTGTATTTCAGCTTGAATTTTATATTCGCCACTTCATAAATATATGATCAAGCCCACATTTTCAGAGTTTTTAGGTGGTTTTGTGCATTGAGATTCTGAAATCATATGGAATCATGTGGAAATTTCATGAAGACATCCCTCTTAGCAGGTATATTAGCTAGTGGAATTGAGACTGCAGGTTGAAGAGTAGCTTTTCCTGTACCATGAATATCACCTTTGCTGTACTTTTATAAGGATCTTTCTGTACTCCTCTCATTTTTGCCCCATAGTTGCTATTAGAACAAAGGATGAAATTGAAATGTTCTTTTTTTCTGAGCGTCAGATGAAGTCAAACTCTCACAGGGGCTGTTGGTTATGTATTTATTATACTCTGGCAAATATATGGCTCATCTGTATTTTTTTTAGCTTTGAAGAACAGGCGTTTTTGATAATCTATGAACCTATGCTTTTAACAGTTTTAAAGCTAAATTCAAAGTAGGTAATAACTATTTTCTTGAGTAGTTCACATTGAACAGACTTTCAGAGATGTCTAAAGACCTTCCATGTCCAGGCAGCTTGATCTGTGTTTTTAAAACTCAGAATACAGGTAAAATCAGAACAACAGACCAGTAAGGGATTTACCAAAGATGCACAGGGAGCAGGAGTCCCCTTTGTTGGACCAGAGCAATTACACTGCATAGGAGGAGCTCATGAACATGGAGGAGAATAACTTTGGGACCTGCTTTTGAGTTGTGCTTGCTGTTTTTAGTCTCTTATCATACAGCTGTGTAAGACTGAAGCGTGTGGATGCAGCCTTTCAGTTGGAGAGGGGCAAATCTCTCAGCCGTTTCTCTTACACTCCATGAAAGTTAGAATTCCTTTCATTGCTTGAATCCCAATGATCTCTCATCAGCTGTCGGCTTAGCATTTTACTGCCTCTAGATGTAATAGCCCCAAACCAAATGGCACCTGTCAAAATTACCTCTGGTAATGCTGATATTTATGGGGCTGTAAAGCTTCTGGGTTACTTTGATACTGTACTTCTGCATTTCTGGATCCTTGTAGTATACTCCAGAGATGTTAGCTATGATGTTGTGGACAGGACTTCTGCTGTGCCCCATCACTTCCTATGAGAAGTGCCTAGCAAAAATCTATCACGATTTGCAAGAAGCAGGCAGCTGTGCTGTTTTGGCTTCCTCTGTCATTCTTTATTTTCCGAGTTAGAATTATTACTGAGGATTTTTTTAGATAGCTTTTTGTAGCCTTGCCTACAAATTCCAGCCTGCTAGCCTTGCAGCCCTTGCCATTCCCATAAGGAGTTAGCGTGGAGCAAGTGGCTAGCAGAAATTGCACTAACTGCCTTGCATCTCCCACAAGAGGCTGTGACATTCTGAATAAAAAAGAAAAAAACGACAACAAACTTTTCAATGAAAAGCGAGCAAGCTTTCTCTGCAGCATTCGAGCTTCTTACAGGGTCATGTGCTGCCGTTCCAGGGGTTGCATGCAGAAGGAATGAACTGTTGGAGATGTACATCTCTTCCTAATGACGTTCAGTACAATTAATGTGAGGCTCTCCTGGTGACACTTCTTAAACATTTTCTCCGCAAGGCAGTTCAAAATGTTCTGCAAGCTTGCTGGGTGATTTTGTGGGGTGCGCTGGTGTGTGTGTGTGTGTATTCAGTGTTACCATCTGCAGAATAAGCAATGAGTTTGGAAAGTGATTGTCAAGCCTGTGAATGGGCTATGCAAGCTTTCGCTAAGTTTACAAGGAACGTTTAAGTGGTCTTTTCTTTTCTTGGTCTGTTTACAGATAGCAAAGGACTACTTAAAGGACTCCTGAAATGTGTTGTTTAGGCTGCCTTATGCAAAGTATTTGGGGAGAGTCTTTTGTTTGCTTTGTTTGTTTTCAGAATTTCTTTAATAAATTGTGAATACCAGGAATAATTAATTCCTTGGTTTGCAAGAGGACCTGTGGGAAGATAATTACGAGTTACTGTTTCAGATGTCTTTTTAGTTCTGCTACAGTTGAAGGAAAAATAAGCTTCAGAAATTCATGTATTCTTTTGAAAATAATGTTAGCTGCTAGAAACGATCTGGAAAAAAAACTCGAACTTCAAATGCTTGGGCTAAAATCTATTCCGTTCACAGATGTTCATCTTTATCCTTTTTTCTTCTTGCAATGCCCTCATTTTACTGTCAGGGCTTGTTTATCAGGATCAGAAATAATACTGCAACCCTAGTAGTGGGTTTCCATTTGGCCTCAAATGTGTGTTCCCCACTTTAAGCACCACATTTAGTACATGCTTTTTTGTAAAGAGGAAGGATTTAATTTTTTAATAATAAAAACTTCAGTCAGTGCGTTCACATGCAGTGACTTTCTTAAAATAGCCTGGAAGTCTTTGCTCCCTTTATTTCTGTGGTGCTAGACATGAGGATACCCTCTGTGTTAGTTGGTTGTGGCATCTTTCTGTCTGCAGTAATGCCATGTGGGAATGGGAACAATTCTAAATGTGTTCATCCAGCTGGTCTTTTAAAAACAGTAGCATCTGCTTTTCATGCAAATTCTAAGTAAGAGAAAATAAGAATAATAATTACATTTTTTATTATTGTTTTTTTGTGTTTGTGTACAACTTCAAGCAGCTCTTGAAATGAGCTTTTCTGTGCCAGGCTTTGATATGGAGGAGCTCTGTGACAGTTGCTTGCCTTGTCTCAGCAAGGACAGGAGTAAAATGGGGCAAGAGGGATAAACGATGGATTTGATGGTAAGCGAAAGGGAGGGAACTGAGAAACTCTGCTGAGGCCTCCTTTTCTCTCTGCCTGCCTGAGGCTGGTGAGTGTTTGAACCTCCATTTAACTAGGAGGAAAGGGATATTGAGAAATCCTTCCTATGGCTGTATCTGCATCTGCTTAAGGCAAACTAATTGAAAATAAAAAATTTATTCTGAAAAAGCTGGCAAATAGTTGGGATTTAGTGTACAGTGGATGAAACACTCTTGAAAGTGCATTTTCAAATTGCTGTGGCTCTGCTAAACTCTAGTGCTGCAGCATGTTCCTAGGGATTAGAGGACAAGACCTGAGCACAAACTCCTCCACAGATTTTTAGTTTTTAGCATAGAAACTTATGTGTATGTGTACATAGGCCTCTCTGAAAGTAATGTCTCCTATATATTTCCATGGAAACTACAAGAGCTACAAAGAACACAACAGTACTTTGATAGAGCAAATTCTCAGCTACAAAATACTGTTTTTCAATATATTCATTATCATTACCTATGCATTTTTGCCAGTGATGAGCAAGAGCCTGCATGCTGTGCTCATAAAAATCTGCACCAGAGGAGATGAACCACTGTCACCACTGCTGAAACACACCATCCACTGCTTCACTGTGCTCATGTCCACTCTTTGGTCTGCATCATCGTTCAGCATGCATTGGTGAATGTCAATGGGTGCAATTTTTTCCGCATGGAAGAATTTGGTGACACACCTTTGCTTCATCTGCCCTTCCATGTCAGATGCCATTTTGTCAGACTGCCCCTCTGCTGCCATCTGTCACATGATAACAAAATGTAATGAGATATTGGTGGGACAGTTCAACCCCTGCTGCTATGCCACCAACATCTGACATCATGGGCCAAGGTGATAAAATAGGAGGCCTTACTTTCAGACCAGTCCTCATGCAAGAGAGAAAAAGGAAATTAGCTCCTGGCATTGTTTGTCATCCTTTGCAGTGTACTTATTTCATCAGGTAGTTTTTTCGTGCTGCTTCTTATTTCTCTAACTGTATGTACTCTTATTGTAAGTAGTGAAATGGAGCAGCTTTGCACGTGCTTGCTTTTCACCCTCTCTGTTGCTCTGTGCTAATTTGGAATTATTTCAGACAAGCAGCACAGCTGGGTTTTGTACAGTCTGTGCAGACAGGAAGATGAGCTAACAGTGACTGAGTTGTAACTGAACATGGAGAGAATGATTTGCAGAAAATGCCACACAGTGCTTTGAAAATTCTTTACCTTTGAGCAAGCACACCTTACTTGTACATGCATTTGAAACAGCTCTTTGTAGGGATGCCTGTGAATTTTGTTGGGTTCATTCTCTACAGAATTTACTTTTTACATATCTTCTTGTATTTCTTGAAAATTTGAATTGCTATGCAACACCCAACTTCTACTTCCTGGGGATTCAGAGTATTTGCCATGTAGTTGCCATTGTCATGGCCAGAGAAACATCCTTTCCATCTACTGGAAGTCCCAGTCCCATCCTCCTGTGGTTGGAAGGCTAAGGCTTTCCAAAAGTCTGCCTGAGACTGTGGAATTAGCACTAAGCCAAACTGCATGGTAGTGTCAGAGTGATGCAGCAGGCCTAGCAGGAGTTGCGGAAGCATTGCCTGCAGCTGAGGTCTGTGCTGGCCATGAGGTGAACAAGGCCCCGCTTCCCAGCCAGCGTTCTGTCCCTCATGTCCGAGGCCTACCGTCAGGCTCCTGGAGAGCAGCCTGTGCCATCCTCCTGGCTCTCACTTGCTCACAGAAAGGGGTCTGGGGCTATTTACTTCTCAATCCTCATTATTTGAAACACATGCTTCTAATTTAGTTAAATGCTCTGCGGTAGCACTCTCCATACCTCTCACTCTATGGTAAATGTGCTGGTTTGCAACATGGTTGCTTGATCTATAAAAAGCTGGCACAGGGACATGGGAGATGTGGGATGGGGTTGGAGGCAGGGGGTTGGCACCAGCGCAGCAGGTGGAAGGCTTTTTTTGTCAGCTTCATGGAGATAACTTTGTAAAGTAACTGGGACTTTCTGGCTCAGTGCCTGTTCTGAATAGAGGTGTATTTATTTAACCTGAACGTGGGCAATATGTGCCTTGCCACAAAACTGGCTGCGTTCTTAGTAGCAGGCAAGCATTGCTTTTCTTTCCTCTGGCCTCCTCGATGCCAACTTGATTGAAAGTAGTTTTGCTGATGTAGAGCTTGCTTTGCTAAGACACTCAGTGGTTTACTCTTCCTGAAGTAAACAGGCTTTTGTTTGTTGTTTTTGGTCTGGTGAGAAAGCCCACTCACTCCCCTTCCCCCCTTTTTTTTTTTTCCTTCCTTTCATGGATCTGTTGTTTCAGCCTGATTTCTCCCTCACTCAAATGCCAAAGCATCACAAGTTAAATGCAAGGCAGCATTCCTGCTAAAACAAAGTACTAATATAATCTGTTAATGTTTTGTCTGACTTTCTGTGAAATGCTTTTTTTTGTTGTTGTTCTGGTTTTATAGCTTTTTCCACTTCATTCATGTACTTTATTTTTTAAGTTTGTTAAAATGACAAAATTGGAGAAGTGTCACTGAGCAACAAAAAATCTTTCTGATGTTCTTATTCTGGTGGTAGCATGTTATAGAATATGCTCAGAGCTGCTTGGTTGGAGTAGCTTCTTACACCACAGATAGGAAGGTAGTGGGACTATGTGCTAAGTTATTAGTCGTCCTGCCAGATCTTGCTTTTAACATGTGTCCTTTATTAGAGTCTGAATTCTTCCTTGTTTTGATGGAGACTGGGTTCTGTCACCATTGTAATTTTCTTCATTTTCTTTTCAAAAAACAAAAACAACAACAAAAATTCACCAAAACCCACATGATTTTACCAAGGAGTTATGCCTGCCAAAATAAAAATAAAAAAAGTAGGGATGAAGCTTCATTGTCGTTGCTCAGCTATTATTGCCTACAGTACAAAGGAAAAAAAGAAATCTAAAACAAATCCCAGGCTGCTGGTGTCTGTTCCATTATTGAGCTGATGGCATTAATTTAAAACAAGAAGAACAAAAACAAGAGCATGTTGATCTATAACAGAAGGGTAAAGGAAAACAATAAAATGATTTGTTTTCCTCCTGTTGTCACTCCACTATCCCTTAAAGTTTCGAAAGGACATTAAAGCAATTCTTTAAGAATTGGTATACAAATGCCTTTTCTGTGCAACTTCACCAAGCAAACCTGGGCCGAAGTGTGTCCCTGAGCTGGAGATTTCTTTCTGCAAGGGGTAGGAGAGCTTCAAGGCTGGAAGCTGGCAGGGAGGGAAGGGCATTTAGCACTGAGCTACATCCTGAATTAGGTGCTTTCTATCCTTACAGTTATCAATACTATCACTTTCAAGTGTATAAGCAGTAAGGGTTTTTTTAATGATTTAATTCAGAAGTGATAAATCCTTTCAGATCATGCTAACTGGAATTTCTTTCATGAGATGTTTGTATGAAGTCTGAGAGTTTTCAGGAGGAAGGCATGTAGTACTGATGAAATCATGCAACAGCTTTGAGGATTACTGAAATCCCAGTACTTTTGTCATTGTTAAACTTTTGGTAATATTTCCGGAAGATATGTTTTTTCAGCAAGTTATTTGACCAAATTTGTGAAAAGCAGTTGCAGGGCGACAGCTCTGTGACATTAGCTAAATACATCTATCAATTCATTTCTCTAGCATCCAGAGAGAACAGACTTCAATGTCTTGCTGGAGCCCAGCCTGGAAAGCAGACACATAATCGGCTGTAGCCCCTAATCTGCAAAAATGATTACGTGGAAGAAATCTCAGCAGTAACAGAGGAGCACCATTGAACAGAATATGGAGCAAAATTTGTGCTAGATGCCTCTTGTGAAAATGAACTGAATGTTTAGAACATTTAAATAATACTAGTAATGATAAAATAATAAAGGAAGCTAGTTGTGGCAGTACTTTGGTTTTAACAGTTTTCTCCTCGGCCTTCACCCCCTTACACTGTTCTGTAAGATGTGCACTTTTTCCATCCTCAGAATGAAATGCATTTCTCCTGTATTTTTTTCAAGTTGGTTTTGATTGTAAACCAGTTTATGTTGGGCAGCCCTGGAACGTGCTGGAAATGGTGTGAAAGAGTGTTAAAGGGACTTTTGTTTGCTGCTTCCTGTGTGCCATTGTATTGGTTTGCTGCTCAGTGAATAGTAGGTAGGGTTGTAAAAGAATAAGCTAAAATAATGAACAGCAGAAAAGTCCTAAAGAAATGGGTTAATGTCTGAAGTCTCTGAATGGCTCAAAAACTCCAGCTTGCTGGTGTCAGTTTTGATTTTATACGGGTGAGTTTTACTTGTGTCCATCATTCATCTACAGAAGAGCACTTTGTGCCACTGCATTTTCTACTGCTCTTTGCTTTGTGCTTTTGCTTGTGCTGTCTTTTGAGATACAGGCAACTAAAAAAGATGCTTTAGCTCATCATAACTTAAGAAGTGCATAACTCAGATCCCTTTTTTTTGATCTCTGAAATATCATGAGTCTTGTTTTATGATCTGTGTGATAATTATGTTCGTTTCTTACTTGGGAAAAAGTGCTGTGGTTAAGTTTTGGCTGCTCAGTAATAAAAGCACTGTTGCTGCTACTTTAACGTTTTGATAAATGGTGATCATTAATGATTTAAGAAATAGAGATCTGGTTTAATGATTCTTCAGCTGTGTAATGTTGCCATGAACATCCCTAGTGGGTGGCAACATTGCCCAAGGCAGGGGGGGGGTTGGAATTAGGTGGCCTTTAAGGTCCCTTCTGACCTGAGCCATTCTGTTTCTGTGATAGCTTTTTTTATTCCTGTGCAGAGTGTTCTGGAACAGTGCACTCTCAGACCTGTCATTTAGTAGCAAAAGTGGAGATGTGAGTTTACCGTATGAACTGTTTTTGAAAAGTATCTTTTAATTGAACATTTCCAATTCAGTCTTCAGCTATTTAATTTCAGTTGAGTAAGCTCTAAGTGAGTTATATCAGTTTAAAACCAGAATGCACATGCATGTGTAGAATTCATGGTGACTTTATTGACTGAATTATATTTTCAGTAAAAGTGTTGGTAGGCTTCTTACAGGCAAAAACATGAAGCAGTGGCAGGAATAAAAACTTAATGTTCATCCGAAGGTTTCTGACACTATTTCCTTAATTACAGGTAGTCTAACATTATAGAACTGACCTGTGGCTAATTTCATTTCAGTATTTCAAGGGAAATGTGATGTAGAACAGCGTGGTTAAAAAAAAAAAAAGCAGGAATATATCGGAAATGAAACCTACTTCTTCAGAGGAACTTCTGACAGGATGTTTGAGTAGCTTTAATGTCATTATGCCAGAGATGAAACCTAATAACTTAATTTAAAAGAAAAGGAAGGTTGGCTTTCTGAGTATACAGCAACAAATACACAAGGCTTGAGTCTCAAAAATTCACTGTTTATAACAAATGCATATACGATGAGATTTATTGAAATATAGTGCACTAAATGAAATTCAGCAACTCTAAAAACATTGCATCTTCTGCTGCCCATAGTTTCATCTTTGCTGAAGTAAAGGTTATAAGGTGGGGATCTAAAATGGAATGTAAAGTATGATATTAGAGGATCTTTCTTTGTTTTTCCTTCATAATTTGCTATTTTAAGTAGCAGTAAGTTTCTCATGAGAGGCACTGATTTTTCTTGTTTCCAGGTATCTCCCGTGCCATCAAACTGCTGAACATCATAATGCCATATTGTAGTACTGTTTATCAAATTAAACTTGAAGCAGTTAGTCCTTAGCTGTTTATCTTGGAAGCTTGCTACTTCTATTTTAGGACTGAAGAAGCATTTCATTTTCTTATGTTTCCACATTTCTTTTAATTGAATCTGTTGCGCAGTCTCTTTCTATGTACAAACACTGCTTTGAATAGTGTAATACTGTTGAAGGAAAATAATAACAAAAAAGAAGTCTGATCAGGTGCTTCAAAAGTTGAGAAGTCATAAACATATCATTTTCAGAGAGCTTAAGCATTTGTCTTTTGAAAGTCTGATTCCGGTGGGCTTTGTCCCCAAAACTGTGGTGACTGAAATATCACTTCATTTTCCAGCTCTTGTCACGTCTAGAATAGTTAAAACAAGTTTCATAATGTAAGATAAAATGATGAAACTATCTTCTCAGCACAGTAGTTGCCAATCTGACTTCAGACATCCAAGGTAAAAGCTGTTAGCTATCCTATGGAAGTGTCTGCTTTGACCAATACATATGTAGAATACATACACAAAGACAAATGTTTATGTCCTTGTCTAACACCAGTCTTACTGTTTGTGTCAAAAATTTAAAGATCCTCACGTGGCATGGCAGTGATCTCTACAACATACTAATATAACTGCTTAAGCATGGTGAAACCTCTCCAAACCTATATTCATTTATATTTTAATAATACAGTAAGAAGCTATTCCTCAGTGACAGGAAGTGAACCGTTCCAGCCATGATCTTCTTGACATTGATATAATTGCATCTAGGATGAGGGCTTTGCCACAAGAGCCTTTGAGTTAATTTTAAAAATAAAAAAAATGGGTTACCTAGAAATATAACTCAGTTGAGAACAAATTATATTCCAATACTCAAATAAATATAAAGATTGAGCATTCATATCTTGAGCAACCAAACTTTCCAAATAAGCTTATAGTAATCCTGCTTGTAGCTTGAATACAGGTTATTGTCAACATCATCATCCACCAAAGTCACTTTTCATTTCTCTGTGCTAAGGAGCACTCACATTTTTCTAATTATTTTTTAAGTTATATGGGTGGTAGACATGATTTTCTGTTCTTGTTCCTTTAGTACACTAATAAATCTGTGTATAATTTATGCAGTAAAATAGCTCACACTACACATGTTCTGCAACTTTTCTTAGTTGTATTTGTCTTCAGTTTTTTACTGTAAAAAGTGTCTGCATAATTCCTTCAGGTAGCGGTTGTTCTCCAGCTTTTGTTAGAAATTCAGTGCAAATAGCAGTATTTCAAATACTAAGCTGTGTTGTTGACCTCTGATAAATCCCGTAGATTATGTGGTACTCTGATCTGTTCCCCGAAGCAAGAGCCTTAGATTAAAGTGCATTTATAGTCTAAATATTTGTATTTGCTTTCAAAATTATCTTCTGCAGAAGTTATCATAATACTTAAAATACATTTTTCCCAGAAAGTCCCATCCTCAGTAGCATCTCTGTGCAACTCAGTTGATACCAGTTTGTTTTCCTTCAACCTTTTTGAATAAGCATCTTCCTTAATATTCACCCACTATTCTATGTTACAACTAACCTAGCATATTTTCATTATTATTTTAAAAGATTGGTGCTTCAAAAATTTTCAATCCTGGATGTAGAGAACAACTGTTTATTTAACAGTCCAACAGAATCTGTGAAAAGCATCCTGTTACTGCTGCCCAATCACTGTTATTTCAACTTCAGGCTCACCAAGTATTCCTCAGAGGTAGCTTTTTCTACATGGGATTTCCAGAGTATCACTTGAAGAAGGAAAAAATTCCTTTTACTTCAGCATATAGATGACTTAAGAGCAAAAATCTCTTGCTGTTGAGCTGCTGCAGTTGTTCTCTACCATAAGTGCTGTTGATATCCAAAGGTTCTTTCCAAAGAGCACCTTGAACCATGCATTCCTCCCCCAGCAGATGATTCTTTCTTATTGTGACAGATGAAAGCTTAGACATCAAAGGGAAGATGAAGGAAACACAGCATACCTAAGCAAACATGTGGACAAATAGATGAAAGAAGTCGCTGAGCTGAAGCCAAGCTGAGCTTTTAGTTTGGAGGGGTTGGAAAGACAATGTTAGAGAGAATGAGAGAGGAGTATTCCATCTGAAGCTGCTGAGCATGGCATAGTTGCCATGCAGGTGTTAAGCAGAGATGACAGCAGCAGGACATGCTACAAAGCAGGTTTGTGTTCTAGGCTGTGCATTTTCTTTGTGCATCTGCACACATGTGCATGCGCTCACCCCGCAGGAACATTTGAAACCAGACGGAACATCTGGTTAGTGTTCAGATCACCTCACAGCATTTCACATGGGGGATCTTCAAAGCAGGTAATAGTAGCAGGACAACATAAGACCTTACTTAGCTCCATCACAGCCATAGCTTTGCTTATGATCTGAATGGGATTGTGCAGAGTCCTTTTGATAATGAATAAATATCAACAATATGTTATGTAGGGTTTGCTATGAGTACCACAGATTGCTCACATCCAACAAATTAAAAGGACAAATGACGCAATGTGTATTTCTATGTGTACAAAGAAGGCTAAGTTTTAGTACTTAAAAGTAAGGCTTAAACAAGATGATTTTGGGAGGGAGAGCAGGGAACAGGGAGAAACCTACATGAGTACTCTGAGTGCCTTGATACAGAGCTTGTGTGTCTACATCACCAATTTACTGGGTATCTAGCTTACCTAGTTGCCGTGTGTTACTGTGTTTTGATGTGAATGGGCATCCTTACTGCTCATTACTCCCCATACTGCTGCTCCCCACATGGGGAGCTCAACAGGGACTGCTTCTGGCCAGCAGTCTGGTACAATTGCTGTGAGAAAACGGCTAACGTAGGTTCTGTGTAAGATCAAAAAACCTCAATCAGTAAACTGCCTGGAACTTGATTTGTCCTGTCCTGAGGAATTTAAATTCAGTGTTGCTGAGCAATTTGTTTCAGTGTGAAGACAGTAGAAATCCCACCTGTTTTGAACCCAGTGACTTCATATGCACATAGATGCACACATAAATGAAAAATACCCAACATCTGCAAGACTGCTGTGGATGCCATTGGCTTTTCTGAATGGTGAAAATATTGGATAATGTTTTATATGAGCTTCTGATAATATCACTTCTAAAGAATATTATTCATGTCTGAATCATCCATTTGTTTTCATGCTGTTCTCTGTCACTACAGCTACTTCAAGACTTTCTCACATGAGCTGCCAAAGATTAGTCACTGGCCCTGTGACGTTGTACACAACCTCTTCTCCCAAGGGCTGAGGATTTTATTACAGTTGCCTTGTGGTGGTTGTTTGGGTCAGCGTTTTTGTTGCGGCTCTCTGGAGATGGGTTCCCAGATTTTGGCTTTGGAAATTGAGAGGGTATAAAAAGATCCTGTTGTGGTAAAACATCAGAAACATCTGCTGAAGGGAGGGAGGAGGAGGTTGCTAACCACAAGTGCAGCAGCGGGGAGCTCATGGTTCTTCCTCATCACTCTCTGCTATATGCAGCCCTGCTGTAGTGCAAGGGCTGGCACCATAGCACCTGCTCCAGAGGGAGACAGATCCCAGGTTAGCTGGCTAGTGATACCTTAATAGAAAACATTAAAACTGAAAAGTATTGGAAATATTTTCAGTAGATCTGTTTCCCTCCTCCTCTCCCTAATCGAGTCCGGAACTTGTGTGTAAACTCCAATGAAAGAAAAAGCAAGGCAAAGCTGTGCACGCTGCTCCTTCTGAAAGTAATGTCAACCCTTATACATCAAACATTTGATTAATTTATGGGAAAATTAGGGGAAACCGACTGGGATCGGAAAACATGCAGTTAAAGGTAAGTTTCTAATAGTGTTCTGCAGTAACCACCTGAAGTGTACAAGCTTCTCACTTGTTGCAAATGAGTGCATGCATCTAGTCCTCTCCTTAGCTGGCATAAGGAGTGGGAATTGGATGCAAAATTTGTGTGCAGAATGTTTCATGATCCTCTCAAAAGTCAGCTGCTGATTAAATTAATGATGACTTATTACTTTTATTAAGACCAGAAGGCAGAAATTTCTGGGAAGGGGTGAAGAAGAGAGGGAGAAAGGTTTATTAGGAAATGAGCTAGAGTCCTGACCTCTGAAGTTAAGGGTGAAAGCTTCCAACAGGAACACAACAAATATACACCGGAAATTTTGTAAGCAAATATTAGGTCATCTTACTGAGAAGATTAAAAAATTAGGTGAAAGTTTTACGTTCCCACCATCTAACTTAAGGGTCAAATTGTTGGCTCCTGTAGCTGTACCACATCCTTTCAACTTCCTGTTTTAATCAGCGTTCATGCTGTCAGGACAAAATGCTAAGAGCCAGCACAGAAATAAAGTAGCAGTCTGCGTGTTTGATCTTCCCTCTAAAAACTGTTTGCACCCTTAGATTCGCAGCTGCATTTACTGCAGATTCCTATTTATGGGATCTAGATGTGAGGAGCATTGGTAGGGTAGGAGCAGAGCACTTCTCTTACCTATCTGACCTTGTACCATTTCCTGTGAGATGGAGGGAGGACTGGGAGGAGTAGGACACGTGTTCTGCAAATGGGCTGGCATCATCCTGTAGCCCTGTGGGGTGGTCATGCAGGGCTCTGGAGTGGCATATGAAGCTTTTTTTTTTGGTCTTTGTTTGCTTCTTAATTTCTGCTGGCCAGAGTTCAAGGATGAAGGCATTTGGTTCTGCCATGCTGCTAGACTTGCTGTATGTCACTGAACCCACTCAAGGCTTCTTGAAAGATTGCTAAACAAACCAGCTGTAGTGAGGCTGCAGACATGCTTGCATTCTAAATGCTTGCAGGTAAATGAAGCTTGGAATTGCAAGCATTGACTTTTTATAGAATGTGTATTTTATAGAACAAATTTGTTTTTTTGTCTTATGCTTTTTTCTCACAAAGCACAGTCCTTATGCAGTCATACTTTGTAGGCTCTGTCAAGCAAAGCTGTGGTAGTGTCTCACTGGAAAAGCTTCTGAGAGAATGTCTTTTAGGTCTTATAACACAAGGCACTTGCAGTGCTGGGATCTTAATTCTGAAATAATTGATGTGAGGGTGTTTTTTTCTCCCTCTTGTGTTCTCATGACACTGTCTCTCATGATCCTACTACTGTGTTGTAGTCTTGAACTGTCATACATTCAAGGTAATATACATTTTAGATTAAAACTGTCTGGTTTATAGTCTTCGATGTTGCCTGTTGAAATAACATGCTATAGGCTATTGCCAGATATCACAGGTTTGACAAGCTCTAGCTTTAAGCAGTACTGACAAGATGTAGAGCTTATAGTTGAGTGACACTGGACTTCTTGGTCTCAATCAAGACCGTGCTTACAGTAAAGTATAACATGGTATGAACTTATCAAGGTTAGTACCTGCCATGCCTGGAATGTCTGTGAATGCTGATGTCCCTGAGCTTTGAAGGAGAGGTCATCCTTTATCCCTGGTAATTGGTTTGCGTGCCACAGAAGGCAAATGTTATAATGAGCAGCTCAGCACTGCAGCCTTTTGTTAATGTAATGAAGCTGATGTGAGGAATATTTGTAAATGTGGAACTTCTTACCTTGTTATCAGTGTCTCTATTTCTTTGCAAAAGGTCCTTGATTCTTGTACGTGAATCGAACCTGAACTGCAAAGAAGCTCAGAATTCATGTATTTCATTTTAAGCCTATGATGGTTTCCCTTCTCTTTGCTTAAAAAAGTACTTGTGGTGGTTTAGCTTCCCTTTTAAGCCAGCTGAAATTGCCGGTCATCTCTTCTTTGTGAAGACATTGTTTAGTCTGAAGAGGAAAGATTATTTAGGGATGGTAATTTAAGACTTGGGTCAGTCAAAACCCCTTGCATTTTGAAAATTCGATTTAAAAGTTTAAAAAGCTTTCCTCCTTCTCTGTCTTGTCATTCAGTCAGAAATGCTGAGGAACTGGAGTTCCTAAAACCCCAGATTATGGAATCAAGGGTTTCTACTGGAGATCATAGCTTTGGGTGGAGGAGTAAGTCTGTGCATTTTTTTTTCCCCAAACTTTTTTTAAGTGAACAATTTCAAATTTTGATCTGCCTAAACTGAGTGAAACCCTCATACGAAACTAAAATATTCCACAGTGAACTGCTCATATAAACTGTAAGTTGTTACTAACTTTTATCTGAATGATTTTAATGAGAGTCTTAATGCAATTTTTTTTCAATGCATAAGTGAACTGATTTTTTTTAGGAGCCTTTCTATCCAGACGTAGGTACCAACTTGTGATTTTTCCCCTATTGTTGTGCACTAGGTTCCAGAAAGTGTCAAAGAGTAAGTTGTTCCTTTCTCATCTTGTCAGAGAGGATTTCCTTCTGCAGACTTCTGTGTGCCACCTGGGCCCAAAGCATGCACTTGCCGGCAGTGTGAATACTCAGAGTTTTCTAAGAACACAAACAAAGCTTCTTCAGAGCATTGACTAAAAAGCCCACGTAAAATCTGGCTAGCTTGGAAAATGTTGAATTGTGAGCTAATGCTCTGGGATGTTTTTGCTTGGTTTAAATCCATTTTTGGTTATGTTTTACACATTGCTGGCACTGTGATGCTTGAGCACTCTATATGTACAGAAGCATAATGTGTAGAGTACTTTATGATTATGACTCAAAGGCAGCTCAGCCTGCAACAGGTTCCTGGTCACTAGCATGAGATAAAAATCAAATACAGAGAATGGGAGAGCACTCCAGTAAAATACTGAGCTTTTTTGTTTTCTTGTTTACATAGTTATTCTTTTGTGATAACTTTTAAAATAAATGAAGGAATACTCTCAAGCTGAGCAATGCTGGTTAAACTGGCTGTATTTAGTCATTGTGGAGGCACCTGATGTTAAGCAGGGCTTTGCTTTGGTAATGAGTTCTCCTGTGAACATGCAGTGCTCTGAGTCTGGTGCGACACCCTCAGCCAGCCTATCGAAGCTTTCATCTGATCCCTCCTTACTTCTTCCTGCTGTGAGCAAGGATGGCAGCTCATTTTATCTGCCTTGTGAACAAACACAAAAGCTGGATTTCCTGCGAGCTCTTTTTTCTTCTTCTCCATGGGGATGAAGGCTCATGTATGAAGAGATGTTGATTATTTCCAGCTGTTCTGTTGGCACGTGACGATGGGTCCAAGCTGAAGTGCTGCAGGCATTCACCATGGTTGGAGCCTGAACCCAGCCCTGAGATCTCAGGCTATATCTAGTCCCTGAGTTTGAGAACCTCAGACACGAGAAGTGAAAAATCTAGATCCTAAGCTTGAGGCTCAGTCTTCCACATTTGTCTATATAGTCTGTGCTGTGTGTCTAATCTGTGTAAGCATGAGTAAGCCATCATAACACTGAACTCTGAAATGTTTGCTGCAGTTTTTCTAAGAAGGAAACTATATGGCACAGCAGATTCTTGCAGAACCAGTGATGATACCTGGCTTTTGATACAAGAGCTGACTGGAAGGTCTGACTGAGGAGTTTTTGTACTCTAGTTTGATTTTGCTTTGCTTTCATTTCTGCTGCTTTTAATTTTACCCCATCTCATCCCTCTCCTTTCTAGTAGACATCAGCAGTTTGTAGAGCAGAACATCTTTGCAGCAGAAGAGATTTTTAAAAAGTTGTTGAAAGAAGAGCAGCTTTCTAGGCAAACCTGACCTGTATCCTTTTCCAAATGGGGAATGAACTCTGAAGTATGTATGGAAGTTGGTTGGTTTGTAACCTTGATGTATCAGAAGGTCAAGGCTGAGGAACAGGGGACAGATTATGGGCAAGAGAAGAAGGATTAAATGTTCAATATACATTTGTATAATATAAAGTGTATGGAATCTATCTTGAACCTAATGAGAGATATCTCTTGCGCTGTTTTTTTTCTTTTTCTTCCTGATGCCTAATCTGTATTCTAGAAATTTGTGTGAAGTAAATGCGTTCCTTGGAGCATGAAATTCTTTCTCCAGCTTTGATGACAGGTCATTGTTGATACTTGTATGGGTTAATGCCACATGCTGTAGGCCGGGAGCAGGGAACTGACTCCTTGCTAAGGGCCACTGAAGCCTTTTGAACAGCTTTTGCAGGCCACGTGTTGATGTGTATCTTTGTGTTATCTGATAGTGGGATACAGAAATCAATCATTGTTCATGTGAAATAAAGCTGTAGACACTATACATCCTAGAAGGTGCTAGCTGATGACTCCTGTCAGTTTAATTTGTGCTCAGTCTTAATTAGGTTCAAAAAACTTAACTTGATGTATCATAGAATCACCAAGGTTGGAAAAGACCTACACAATCATCTTGTCCGACCATCCACCTACCACCAATATTTCCCTTCTAAACCATGTTCCTTAGTTCAACACCTAAATGTTTCTTGAACACCTCCAGGGTCAGTGGCACAACCACGTCCCTGGGCAGCCCATTTCAGTGCCTAACCACTCTTCTGGAGAATAATTTTTTCCTAATATCCAACCTGAACTTCTCCTCCTGCAACTTGAGGCTGTTCCCTCTAGTCCTAGTGCAGGTGAAGATGCAGGTGAAGATGCTGACCCCCACCTTGCCACAGTCTCCTTTCAGGTTGTTGTAGAGAGCTGTAGGATTTCCTATGAGCCTCCTCCAGACAAAACAACCCAGTTCCCTCAGCCACTCCCCGTAAGGTGTTGTGCTCCAGACCCCTCACAGCTTTGCTGCCCTTCTCCAGACACACTTCAGTACCTCAGTGTCTTTCCTGTAGTGAGGGGCCCAAAACAGAACGCAGTACTCAAGGTGCAGCCTCACTGATGCTTAGTACAGGGGGATGATGAGCTCCTTGGTCTTGTTAGATACATTATTTCTGGTGCAAGCCAAGATGCCATTGGCCTTCTTGGCTACCCAGGCACACTGCTGGCTCACGTTTAGCCTATCATCAAACAATACCCCTAGATCCTTTTCTTCCACACACTCTTCCAGCCACTCTGCCTCGGGCCTGTAGCATTGTCTGGAGTTGTTGTGGCCAAAGTGCAGGAGCTGGCACTTGGTCTTGTTGAACTTCATCCCATTGGCTTCAGCCCAGTGATCCTGCCTATCCAGATCCCACTGAAGGGCCTTTCTACCCCCAGGGAGAAAGACGCTTCCTCTCAGCTTGGTGTCATCAGCAAACTTACTAAGGGTGCACTCAATCCCTTCATCCAGGTCATTAATAAAGATATTAAACAGGACAGGCCCCAATAATGACCTCTGGGGATCACCACTCATGACCTATCACCAGCTGGGTTTAACTCCACTCACCATCACCATTCTCTGGGTCCAGCCATGCAGCCAGTTCTTTACCCAGCAAAGAGTGTACCTGTCCAAGCCATGGGCTGCCAGCTTCTCCAGGAGAATACTGCAGATGACAGTGTCAAAGGCTTTGCTGAAGTCTTGGTAGACTACGTCAACAGCCTTTCCTTCATCTGCTGGGCAAGTCAATTGATCACAGTAGGAGATCAGGTTGGTCAAGCAGGACCTGTCTTTCACGAATCTATGCTGGCTAGGCCTGATCCCATCTGGCCCCATGGACTTGTGGCAGGCCAGGTGGAATAGTAGGTCTCTAACTGTTTTTACCTGAATCATGGGCGGGGTTTATTCTGTTTCCCATCCCATACTTCCAGGTCGGGGGATAGAGTATTCTGAGGATAATTGGTCTGACTTTTAATGACAGATGTAAAGAAGGCATTGAGAACCTCAGCCTTCTCTTTATCCTTAGTGGTTACCTTCTCTGCATCTAGTAAAGGATGGAGATTCTCCTTAGTCCTCCTCTTACTGATAATATATTTGTAAAAAAGTGTTTTGTTCTCTTTTACCCTAATGGCCAGGTTGAGTTCCAGCTTGGCATTTGTCTTTCTAATTTTCTCCCTGCATGTTCTAACAACTTCTTTGTACTCTCCCCGAGTTTTCCATCCCTGCTTCCATAGGATGTAGACTCTTTTTCTCCTGGAGCCTCAGAAAAAGTTCCCTGTTTATCCATGCTGGTCTTCTTCCCCACTGGCTTATCTTAGGGCATGAAGGGACAGCTTTCACCTGTGCCTCTATGTGCTATAAGATTCAAGTGCTACAAAGCTAAAACATGCAATGCACAATATTTATCCTTTCAACATGGTTCTTCACTGTGCATTTATTTCTAAAATGCAAGACAGTTTCTTCATGTCTTTTTTGATTTACATGATTTATTATGTCTGAAATTATCAGGAGGGAGAACTGGAGAGTTGATTTGTACCATACAAGACCATTTCTCCACCCTCAAGTTTTTTCTGCAGACCTGTGCATGTGAAAATCGGATGGAGTGTGTCCAGACTTAAATATTGTCATTAGTTTTAGATGTGTGCTTGGAATTTGCTTGGAGTACTTGAACATGTTCTCAGCATTTAAGGAAGCAGCAACAGTCCTGTGACATTATTTGATGTAACATTCAATATTGATGTGGTATATATTTTGAATTCCACAAATAAACAGTTCTTTTTATAATGATGCTTTCAACTTATTTTCTTGAGGATCTCTTTCTGCTGTTTCTGCTTTTCAATAGCTATTTGGCAAACTTAAGAAAGGAGTTAACTATGTTCAAGAGAAATGTGTTTTGCAATGTGGCAATTATGGCTGGCATGGAAGTCCCTTAGAATTATTGGTTTTATGGATAGTCCTCTTGGTTTGACTTCTTTTCCTTTCGAGAGGGACTCTGATTACTCTTTATTTTTGCCCATGACGTTTACTGTGATCTGTAATTTTCTTTCAATCAGATGCTAAGCCAGCTGGATTCATAGTTTCAAAGCAAATTGCCACCTTTTCTTATGTTAAAACTTCTTTTTTAATTCCCTTCTTGTTAGAAATCTTTAAGCTTGGCAAGCACTGTATTCTGATTTAATAAAACCCTCTATTCTTTTGGCTGTGGCCAAAATCTTTTTTTTTTTTTTTTTTTGTAGAGACAGAATCTCTTTTAAAACTTGAATTGTGTAGTCTATTTCACTGCAGATGAGTTTTGGAGCATAGCAATTTCATGGAGAAACTTCTCTAAGAAATTCCTGCATGTCTTGCATGCAGTTGCATCCTTTGTCTAGTTACCTTACACACTGCTCAACATTTCCTTACATCATCTTTTGTGAATCTGCTCTGTACCCTTTGTTCTTTTCTGTTTTCTGTATAGTTCCCTGAAGCTAGTTCCGCTACCAATTAAGATTTTCTGGCTATGTTTTCTCTTTATTACAGTATTGAGTGCTGTAGATGTGTGGTCTGTCCCTGTTACTTACAGAGCTTTATTATGGCATCATCTACAGAATGAGTATGTGGATTGCAAAAGAGAAAAGTAGATTTATACAGAGCTGTGAAAGGTGTGATGTAAATCTGCACATAGTGCTTTCAGAGTCATTTATAAAGCTCACAAATAAGTCAAGTAGGTGCCTCCTTGAAAGAATAGCAGAGACTCTAAATCACTGACATCAGTGGAAGCTGCTTTTAGGAACTTCAGGAAGCTTTAAATCAGTCTGCAAGAGAAGACTGGTGGGAAAGCACTGAAGCAACTTGGAAGAGAGTGAGGTGAGATGAGAGGGGGCAATGGGGCTGCCCTTGGGGAAGTGGCTGTGAGAGCATCTGATCCCACCCTGCCCCACACTGACTGGGAGAGGGTGAGGCAACCAGGAGAGAGAAAAGGCATTAGCAAATCTCAGTGCAGTGTGTTGTATTTGTTGTTGGGTTGCTCTACCTTTACTTATGTTGCTGTTACCTTTCTATAGGTTGGCATGGAAGGATCTGCTGCATTGGTAAATGTGTTCAGAGATGGATAATGAGTTGACACAGTTGTTGTAGGCAAAGCTTGAGACAAATGAGGCTTTAATAGTTTCTGCTTATGTTTTTACAAATCAACTACAAAGTCTTAACGTTGTTTCACCCAAAGAGTATTTTACTTCAAAAAATATTCAGTTGAAATGACTTGGTTGTATAAGTAACCTTACTCAATAAGAGGGGAAAAAGAAATACATTATGAGTTCTTGTACTGTAAAACCTGTGGCAATCCTTCGATGTATTGCAAAATCAAGAATGAAAATGAAATGTATTAATGGAGATCTTATCTGGGCCTGCATCCAGTGGCAGACTTTATGAATTGCTAATACAAATATAGAAACAGAAAAAAATTTAAACTGCTGTAGCAGGCAGGACTACTTCATACCTGTGGGGGGAGAATACCGTTCGGGCCAAATTGTGTTAATATTGTATATTACAGATGGTTTTGTATCACAGAACATAGATGAATATGTTTCTGTATTTGCAAGGCAAAGGACTTCTCCTTTCCCCTTCCCTAAACCATGCTTGCTTGAAGGAAAGTTTTCAAAAGTTTCTGATTCAAGGATTTTCAGTATCCATGAATAAGGAGTGACTGCAATGTGTCCTATGGCATAGATGCAGTTTGGAGTCCTCGTCTTTGCACTGGTCACTGGTTGCAGCTTTTGCTGTCCCTCTCGGGGGGCACTACATCCAGCGCCCTGGAGTGCTTCCTGTTCCTTACAGCAGAAGAGCAGTCTTCGAACTTCTCTGGTAAAAGTAAGTGTTGGCCTGATTGGAGCAGCACTCACTGGTGCTGGAAAGTATCATCCTTTGTAAGGGAGGCACTGGGTACATTACCAACTTCTCATCTTTGGAGAAGCCCTGGGTTGTGGCTGCACCATCAGTGAGATGTTGCTGCTAGCCAGAACAGTTTTGGTGCCGAGACACTGAGCACTCTGTTTAATTTACTTTGTCTGACCACTTTCTGACGAATTGCCTGTGTTAGTGAGGTGATAGAAATGCCATTCGTTATCACAGTAATCTAAATGGAGACTACATTAAAAGTTTTCATATTTAGCTTTTAAAATAATGCTTGTAATTGTCTTGGACAATGTTGATATGAAGTGCAACTTTGAACTATTGAACAAATAAAGCCACTGAGTGTATGTGCTTCAAAGTTTGACTTGGGGGTACTGGTGGATAGCTGGATGTGAGCCTGCAGTGTGCTCTTGCAGCTCAGAAAGCCAACCGTATCCTGGGCTGCTTTAGAAGAACATGCTGAGGGATCTTAAAGGCTAACCACAAGCATAAGGTGGATATCCTGATCCAAGCTATACTGATGTGCTGCATGGATTTGAAGGTGATACGGCATGATAAACAACTACCAGGCTGGGTGAACTTTGGCAGTCCTTGACTGGCTCCGTAAAGAAGCAGTGAACCCCAAGGAGGTTCTTGGCAGGTGAGTGCTTCTGTGTCTCGTAGAAAGAAGCTATCCACTATGTCCCTTTTTGACACAGCCTGGTGAGACCTTGCTGGCCCTGATGCTACCCTGCAGAGCATGAGATACTGCTCTCTTGCTGCCACGGGGGGCTTCTTCCCTGTTCAGGACTTCTGCTCCTCACAGCACAAACTGTAGATGACCTAGAGTCTTTAAGGATATTTCCATGAAAATTTTCTTCCCCTGTGTTTTGCTGTTAACTGTTTTTCTCCTTTTGTTTTCATTTATGCAGTGTTTCTGGTATCCTTTGTTCTCTTTGAAAATGCATTTCCATTGCAATAAAACTTGAAGTTAAAAACCAACCAACCAACCACCCCCCCCCCCCCCAAAAAAAAAAAAAAGACTACCAACCAACCAGCCAGCTAAAAAAAAATCCCAGCAACAACCCCTAAAACAAATACAAACTAAAAATTTGAGTATCTTTGATGCAATTTAATCAGAAAAGGAAAAAAGATGGAAGATTGGAGGAAGAAATAACTAGGCCATTGCATTTACTCAACTCAGATTTGCAAGGAAAAACAAAACCCAGAATTAAGTAAAGGAAATAAGATAAATTAATGGGACTTGGTGAGGCTGAGAGAAAGCAGAAGGTCCATGCAGAAGGTAGGTCTGATAGTAAGAATAGAGCTTGGATGTACAGATGAAGTTAGCTTTAAAAAGAAACAGGAAAAAAACAACAGAACTTATATGTATATATTTGTGTGTCTTTGAGAATAAAAGTAACATTACATCTGTGAATTTAAAAAATCAAGGCCCATGGATAGGTGATAAAATGCACAGATGTAGATTTTTTAATGTACATTGTCTGAGGGCATAGCACCATGTATTGAGTTGGTCATCATGACAAGTTGTCCTCATGGGAGGCACATCATGAAGGGTGGGGAGTAAAACAGAAAAAGCCTTGCACTCTTTCAGTTCATCTCAATGAAGTTAATTTTCTTGGCAGATTTAGGGTGCATATAGCAGCATTCTCCTGACATTACAAAATATGTGAGCTTGGGAAATATGTAAATTGGAGAAGGCTAATAAATATTTTACTTGCTGTGTCCTTGCAAAAGCTTTTTCTCTGCCTAGAATGAGTTCAGTATGTATATACCATTTAAAGAAAATCCTCAGATATTTTTTCCTATATAAAGATATGAAGTTGTATAAATATTTGCTGTTTTCCTAGGATATTTGATTGGTAATTTAAATCAGTATAAACTCGATGCTTTCTTGAGGGTTTTTTTTATTTTTTTGAGCTATTTTGGGTCAAACTTGTATAGATTATAGAAAAATAGCTAGATTTTTGTCAGGTTGAGTTTTAGTGGACTATGTTGGTATCTTAACTACAAGCAGATATTCCAGTGTTCAGTGCTGGTTTTATTTGTCTACTATATACTGTATGCTTGAAAGAAAGAATCTGTGCAAAAGAAGACAATATACAGCTTATAGAAGCCTGGAAAAAAATATATATTTTCTGCTTGTTCTTGTATGTAAATTTGGAATGCTTTTGTCTTAAAAGTAGAGATAAACCACTGACATTCATGGTAAATTCTTTTATTTTAAAATTCTTTTATTTTAAAATAGTGCAGCTCAGCATTAATTTCAGTCTTCTTTTCTCTTTATTTACCTTCCGTGGCTGCTGTCTGACAGCCTTTTTGTTTTATTCATCCCTCATTTGAGCATGTATGCTTTTATGCTTATTTCTTCTAATATGTCACTGTTGAATATAGTGGGTGATCTTTTTCCTCGTAATATTTTTTTGCTAAAATTGCTTATTTTGGTGCTGTTGTTTAAGCCTGAGTCTTACATTCAGAAATCTTCATGTGTTTGGCTTAGCAGTTAAAATACCTCAAGCAGTATTTCCTATTATTTCTTCTGCCATAAATAACCAGAATTTACCTGTTATTGATAGTATCAGTGTTTCAGTGGTGTGAGATTTCACTCTGTCTCACCCCTTCCTAATGTCTTAACTCTTCTGGAAATTGCAGCAAACAGGGTAAGTACCATCATACTTCTTTTTTTGTATAATCTGCGCAAACTGATGTCACGAATATCTGATTCCTTTTTGGGAACTGCTCCTAGGTTGCACTAAAGTGAGTCAGGATTTCGTGCTTGCCACTGGCCTAGCGGCTTTACTTCAGTGTGTATTTGAGATTGCCTCTCTTGAGCTGCAGCACTATGACAGGTGACAAAAGTTTTTTTGTCCTAGAGAAAACGGGGATCAGTGCTTGGCCGTGCACCACCTCCATGCCGAGTAGGCATTGCCATTCATGCCTTTGTATACAAGTAGCATTATGTAATATAGAATCTGCAACACAGATAGATACTTTATGCTGCAGACAATCCCTCAGTTTCTCAGCAGCTTGGAAATATGCTGAACAGTACTTAGCATAATGCATGACAAATAATACTTTTGTCAAAAGCAGCCAACACACATTTGGTGCTTTTTGCTCTTCTTCTCTTTCGCCTTCCTTTTATTGTTTTCTCCCCTCCGGCTCAGCTTTGTGGAGGAAGCTTGTTTATAAGAAACACAAATTATGCTGAAGTGCTGAAGAGTAGATCAAAATCCAGTGTGCTAGTTGGAGTGTCACAGGAAGGTTTCATTTCTTCATATTAAACATGATCTTTTAGACTTGGGTGAGGTTATCCAAAGACTCATTACTCTTTCAGTAGAGGAAGTATTTATAATTATTGATAAAACTACTACACTTCAGACTAAAATGAGAGGAGTTGTTAATACACAGGATATAATTGCTGAAGTGCCACAGACTTGCACATACATCCACTGTCACGTATTTGCATCCAAAAGTTGCATCCAGAGTAAGATGCTACAACCCTTTGCTGGTCTCCAAGGTGGTGTCCATTCAGAGACAGTGGTAGAATTTCTCAGACTTGGACTGTTCTAACAGCTTGGTGTGGGGTGATGGGGTGACTGAGCAATAATAATACCAGATTTAGCAGCAGCGGTATTAATTTATGATAAATCATGTGTTCTCTTGAGTCTAAACAGGCATAAAGCTGTAAACTGTATGGGGTAGGGATTGGGCTGTGTTATTCTATGCTCCTTCTGCTGGAGTCAATCATTCACAGCTCCAGCTGTTGGCATTCCTCTGCATGTAGTGCTCAAAAGAAGAAAGATGGAGGCAAACAGGGAGCAGTGTTGTTGTCACTCTCATTATCTTTTAATGTTTTCAGGTGCTTCTGGGCAAGCCTATTTTTTTTTTCTGTTGCTGTCATTCAAGACTAATTTAAGAGGAGAATCTACTCTTTTTTTGTATTTCAAAGTAGGTCAGGGAATTCTCATTCAACTTCCAAAGTTTGAACTGTTTCTATCAGTTTAAACTGAGACAGGGGAGATTTAGGTTAGATATTAGGAGGAAGTTTTTCCCGCAGAGGGTGGTGACGCACTGGAACAGGTTGCCCAAGGAGGTTGCGGATGCCCCGTCTCTGGAGGCATTCAGGGCAAGGCTGGATGTGGCTCTGGGCAGCCTGGTCTAGTGGTTGGCGACCCTGCACTCAGCAGGGGGGATGAAACTCGATGATCTTTGAGGTCCTTTTCAACTCAGGCCGTTCTGTGATTCTATGATTCTATCCTTATTTCAAAGAGCTGTCTTTATTTCCTTGCATATGACTGAGGTGCAGCCAAGACAATCTCTTCTTTATTCCTGCCATGCAACATTCCATTGGATTTTGACTGCAATGAAATGAAATTTCTCTCTCAGCTGGCTTTCAAGCTTAGTTATTAGTTCAGTTTAATTTGTATCCAGACATTGCCTTCTGAAAGTGATATACTTGAATTGCTTAAGTGAGAGAAATATGATTTAATGATGTGTGTTTTCTCTTGGACTTATCAGGAGTTACTGTGGTCTTGCAAAACAAGGAAGGCAACCATACCAAAGCCTTGTGATGATTTCAAAAAGCGTAAAAAACCATCTAAACAAACAGCAAATATTTCTATATAGTATTGAAAATGTGTCTGTATATTTATGAGATTTTTCTGTTTGTTGGCATGGGACACTTAACATTCTCATGAGACAAAAGCGAGTGAAGAGATAGTAAGACTCATGTTACCATTTGGCTTGTAAAAGCTGACAGTTTTTTGCATTCCAGTGGCATATAAAGGAAAAAAGTAGTGATGAAATGAAAATGAATTGAACCAGTAAATTTGCATGAAATTACTACACGATAAGTATCCAATGAAAGTATAAGTAAATGCCTTGGAAATGTCTTGCAACTCCACTTTTGAGGCAGAAGGGCAAAAATGTGCTTCTGAGATGTGGAGAAGGAAATATCTGCCCCGGAATAAAAAACGTAAGGAAGAAAGAGCTTTTATGTTAAAGCTCAGTCTTTGAGAAAAGCACTGCGAAGAGTAGGTGAGCATGCCTGCAGAGTTTGAGGGTGCTGACAATATGCCAGAGGGCCTTCAGGCATGTTGGAAAGGGCCAAGAGAGTGACAGGAGAATGAAGGAAACACTGGACATCTGTAAGTCCAGGGAAGCTTTAGAGGGGTTTCAGAATTAATAAACCTTTTAAAAATTTTAAAATTTAAAATCAGATTGGGATTAAATCCATGTCTCTAGTTCTGTCAAACATGCAGATGATGACCTGTACAGAAATCTGGCTTGTAGCTGCTGTTTAGGATGGCATTTTTCAGTCAATTTATTAACATTTTCTGGTACAGACCTGAAAAATCAACATGGCAAATTTCCCAGATGTTATTCAGTATTTGAAAAGAACAAAATGAAAGAGAAGAACAACTTGTAAATGTGTTGGGCACCAAACTGAATCATGAGCTCAGGTGTAAAGCCTGCCCAGTGGGCCAGGAGGCTCTGGGGGATGCAGGCACAAGGGCCTGTGCCCTCCATAGCTGGCACCAGTGCTTAACTTGTTTCAGTTACAGTAAGTGAAAGGAAACTTCCGTTGTCAGGACACCGTGAGTGTCAAATCTAGAGTAACTTTTTTGTTCAGAATTGAAAAATTAATGTCTGTTAAGTTTGCGAGGTAGGAAAGATCTGCACGATGAACTGGAATAATTTGGGTACATGTAAGAAAATTTATCAAGATCATTGGTATTTCTCTGGCCAAGGATCCTCCATAGTTTCAGTTGTGACCACAGAAGCTGCAGGAATTTTCTTCTTGATCATGTGAGCAGAGAAATGACTGAGATGTTTGTCCAGTGTTGTAAACAAAAGATTATTTAATGCAAAGTGGAATTCTGATCTGTAACTGCTTTAATCCGCATTCCTCAGTTTTCACCCGGCCACAACCATCCACATACCAACACTGCAATAACGCACGCTGATTATGGCAGCACACCTGTGTTGGATCGTTTTTCTGGCCAACTTTTTAAATTTCTTTTCGCCGATTTTTATCTTCAGGCCATAATTATTGTTTACATTGCAAATATTCTCTTTCAAAGTAACACATTTCATTTAGAAAACGACTTCATACAGACGTGCAAAAATAATCCCTTTTTTTTAATAGTTTTCTGTTGGTCTGCTTAAGACCATCCTAAGAAGTTTGGTTTGATAGAGATTAGTATTTTAGAATGATAATACTTTCAGTCTTCATGGTTGCAGTACTATATCATTAAGAAATAAAAGGGAGAAGAAAATTGCCAAAATGACAAGCTTTAAAAATGTGTGTTGGTTTTCTGATTGCAGCTGCTAGGGCACATTTTATGTCATGAGGGCTCTGATACACAAGCTGCAAAAGAAGACTAGTTTTATAGAAGGATACACCTAAGATCTGCTAGCTGTGAAGGCAAATCCTCACTACTGGAATTACAGTGGATCTGAGATGTAATCAGCTCTTATTCCTTAATAAGAAATAATGTCTGTTGACAATTAACAAATGTAAAGGTAACTCCTCTTGGTCATTATGTTCTTTTTTTTTGTGATTTATATCAATATGTGTTCTATATCACCAGTATGTTTACATAAACTAATGTAGATATTATTCATTTTGTTAATCATTACCACTGTCCACTTAAGCTTCCTCTGAGTGAACTCAGCCACTGTCCCACTTGATTCTTGAATGGAGCCAAACTGTTCTTTCCCCTTGTTCAGTCACCACAGACCCTGCTAAAGAGTCTGTCCCCTTCTTTCCTCTTGTGCTCCTCTTTAGATATCGAAAGGCCGCTATTGGGTCACCTCGCAGCCTTCTCTTCTACAGGCTGAACAGCCTCAGCTCTCTCAGCCTGTCCTCATAGAAGAGGTGTTCCATTCCATGGATCATTTTGTGGCCCTTCTCTGAACGCACTCCAACAGGTCTATGTCTCTCTTGTGCTGAGGGCTCCACATCTGGATGCATGTTCCATGTTTGACTCAGTCGTAGAGTTATTAGAAATTCCAGATTTCTTTGTCCTTTGTTAGAAGGTAAGTTGATATCAAATCCTTCCTTTTCACAGATTTATGTGGATATATATAGCACTAGGGCACCTTAATTCTACTGCTTGAGACATCTTGGATCTTGCAATTAAAAAGAAAAAAATTGTAAAATATCAAATAGCTGGCATATTATTGTGGAAAGAACATTCACTTTAAAATACTTGAGCTGGAAAAATAGGAGAGTTTGTGATATTAGATAATCTTATTTTATATTCATTGTTTTCTTCAGCATATATAATTCAGGGTTTTTGAAGACTGCTTTTTGTATTCGGAAAGTGTTCACTGAAATTGCATATTTTATTTATGATTTGTCATAAAGTTTCTGGAGCACTTCCCCTACTAAGACAGGCTGAGGGAGCTCAGCTTGTTCAGTCTGGAGAAGAGAAGGCTGCGAGGAGACATCATTGCAGCCTTCCAGTATTTAAAAGGGGATTATAAAAAGGGGGGGAATCAACTTTTTACTTGGGTAGATAGTAATAGGACAAGGGGGAATGGTTTTAAGCTCAGAGAGGGAAGGTTTGGATTGGATGTCATGGGGAAGTTCTTTACCGAGAGAGTGGTGAGGTGCTGGAACAGGCTGCTCAGAGAGGTTGTGGATGTTCTGTCCCTGGAGGTGTTCAAGACCAGGTTGGATGGGGCCCTGAGCAACCTGGTCTATTACCAGATCTGGAGGTTGGTGGCCCTGCCTGTGGCCAGGGGGTTGGAACTTGGTGATCCTTGGGGTCTCGTCCAACCCAAGACATTTTATGATTCTGTGACTCTTGTTCCTGGTTATTTCAGATGAGACTAAGTCTAATATGCTGCCATCTCTTTGAAAAGTCCATATGAAGTAACCAACCTCCTTTTCAAAACAAACAAAAACCCTCAGAAAACCACTCAAACCACATTCAGTTTTACTTTGAAATGTATGGGATTTATTTATAGCAAAATGAGTGCGCCTGCATGTGTGTACATATGTAGAACACGCGCTACATAATTGCATATACATATGCATAGAAACACTTACCTCAGTAGATCATGGAGCAATTCCTCTTAGGTAAAGCTGTAATATAAATGATGCTTCTTCAGTAGCAGCCCTTCTGGATTTGTCACATTTGTGGAACCGTTAGATATAATGGAAGAATGCGTCATTCAGTGAGCGATGTCATCATTATTTATAACATAAACGCCCACCCCTACCTCTGTGGTCTCTTGACATATGTTACTTGCATGATTTAGCTCCTGGAGTTCAGTAGAAGTATTTCCTTACTACTGTTAAAAGTGTGTCTCCAAGTCTTAACTGTATGGAATTCTCAGAGCTTGGATAATGTTCAATTTATCTTGTACTAAGGACTAGGAACTTCAAAATGGGTATTTGCCTGTTTTAGAACACTAATGTATTTTGCATTTTAAGTGTTTTGCTACTCCAGAAAGTTGATAGAGGATAATGCTGTTGCCTTTCTGGAAAAAAACGAAAACTAAACACTAGAGAAAGGAGACATTTGATAGATGCTATATTCCTTTTTACTGAATGTTTTTGCTCTCTTTTGCAAACTTTTGCCAATACTGAGAGCATGAAGTGTCAGAGTAACTCAAAATTTGTCATAAGGATAGGTTAGCTAAGGCAGGCAGCTTCAGGGCCACCCGTAAAGATGTAAACACTGCGTCTTTCCACTTTCCTTAAAAATTGAACTGGTGCTTTTCCTGCTCAACTTTATTTTCAGGGTGGATGTTTTGGGTGAAGCGCCAAGATTATAGTTTATACTGTTGATTAGACTGAAGCCAAAAAGGAGGATTTTCTAAAGAAGAGCGTCAGGGTAACTTAATTATTTCATTGAAAATATCCATCTTCTAGCAGTATTAAATTTGGCCACATGGTTTTACCAAAAATGTATCAGAACCTGAATGCAGGTGATTATTTTGAGTTCGTTTGTTTCATCTGCTGATTTACTATCCTGAATAAAATATCTCTATGTGTGGGAAAGACTTGGCTGGCTGTTTCTCGATGCCAGACTGGAGGAATTGTGGGACAGGTTTGAGCTCATCTGTATTGTATGAATACCCTTCTGCAACTCCATATAAACTGGCTAGAAAATTGAAATTCAGTCTGGTAGAGCTCCAGATTACTAGAGATGCAGCTTTTCCACAGATACATCTTATATCTGTTCTACTCAGATTTCATTGTCCAATAACAGTCCTCTTTCCTTCACTGATCTGAGAGAGATCTTACAGTTAACTTTCTGATTTGTGAGAAGAGGTTAAGTGATAATTTCTTTTTACCTATTCCTGTGTGTGGGGGGGTAGGGGGGGTGGGGGGGACACTAACAAGCCAATTTAACAACAAAAGTGCCTGTGATTAGTCCCCTATGCTTTGAACTTCCTGTGACTTTGGAGATAGAGTTACAGCTGTCAAATTTTCTTTAGTCAAACCAAACTTGACTTTGTCCCCTCTAGCTTCTTAAAATGGATGGTAGTGAAAAAATAAAATTTAAGAGAAAACAGATGTTATTAATAGCTCCATTTTATGAATTTCAGAAGGCCAAACTAATGGAATTAGAGAATTAAGAGGCATTTTGGCTTGCATGTCACATAAATTCCTGTTTATTTTACAGTATTATTATAAATGTTATTAGTATTTGTTCATTTGGGACATAAGAAAAAATTCTAAGGCACTTCAAGGTTTAGAAATGAATCATTAAAAATTCTATTTACTAAGATCACGACTGATTACACACATGCACAGAATCACAGAACTGCAGTGGTTGGAAGGGAGCTCAAGAGATCATTAGATACGTAGCAGAAAAGAGTAACTTCAGCTTTCTTGAGGAATCTGTGAACATTAGAAAGACTTTATTTTGTAAAGATTCTTTTGCTTAAAGTCCTACAGAAAAGCCACAACCACAAACCTCTTAGAGATTTACTGGTATTTATCACAAGAGTGATAAAGGTCTGTTTATAACGTGACTGCCCTTTTATTTGATGTTGAGTGCATATTGGCATAGACCCCAGATACTGACTGGAACTCTACATGCGAAACCAAATAATGACTCCAGATAGGGATAATATATCAGTTCTTGGACACTGATAGTGGTAATTCTCTGTGTCATTTAGATAGTAGATAGCAGCACTACAGCAAGTGATAAATGATTAGCTCAAGTCACAAAATGAGGTATGTGTGTTTTTTACTGGGTAGGTATGTGAAAATCACAGTTAATTTTTATTTAATGCAGGCCTGTAATTTAGGCAATGATTTCAAATAATGGATTTAGTGAAACAGGAAGAGAAGAATGTTTTCTAAGCTCACTGCTAAAGACTTCCTTCATTATCCTTCTGTATTTCAGGGCATGTGGAGAGAAGTCTTTAGTAGATCTTACTAGAGATGTTTTTGTGTAAGCAATCACAGAATCACAGAATTGCAGCGGTTGGAAGGGACCTCAGCCTGCTAAAGCAGTTTTCCTGTAATAGGTCGCACATAGGCGTCCAGACAGGTCTTGAATATCTCCATAGAAGGAGACTCCACAACGTGTCTGAGCAACCTGTTTCAGTCCTCTGTCACCCTTACTGTGAAGAAGTTCTTCCGCTTGTTTATATGGAACCTCCCGTGTTCAAGTTTTAGGCCATTGCTCTTTGTCCTGTTGGTACACACCACTAAGAAGAGCCTGGCCTCATCCATTTGCCTCCCACCTCCCTTTAGATATTTATAAGCATTAATCAGGTTTCCCTTCAGTCTTCTTTTCCCCGGGCTGAACAGACCCAGGTTACTCAGCCTTTTCTCATATGGGAGATGCTCCAGGCCCTTTGTCATCTTTGCGGCTCTCTGCTGGACTCCTTCTAGGAGATCCCTGTCTTTTTTGAACCAGGGAGCACAGAACTGGACACAATATTCTAAATGTGGCCTCACCAGGGTAGAGGAGAAGGGGAGGATCAGCTCCCTCATCCTGCTGGCCACGCTCTTTTTAATACACCCCAGAATACCACTGGCCTTCTTGGGTACACGAGCACACTCCTGGCTCATGGCCAACTTGTTGTCCACCTGAACACTCAGGTCCTTACCCCCTCATCAGTCTGTAGTGAATTTCCATACATCCCTGTGTTCATAGGATGATCTCTCTTCTATTTCCAAACCTGAGTTGGAGGCAAGGGCGAAGGAAATGTCTGTCTTTTCTTCATATTTAGTATGCAAAGGCCTCTGAGGCTGCTTCTGCTAAGCTTTTGGACACATGCTAGTATCCAAGAGAAAGGATTAAAAGCTTCCTCTCCCCCATGAATCCTCCTCCTTTCCCAGTAAATCTCTGTCTAGTTACTGTTCATGAAGAGATAGTTAACCATTATCTGTCTTAATCCAATCTCTTATCTGCTAGAGATCAAGATGCATCTTAGGATGCTGGCTGATTATCCCACATCTGTCTATGAGGGAGGTCTTGCAGCCTGCTCTTGAGCAGCTGGGTTTTGCAGCTGTCAAGTGGTAGTACCTCCAGTCTGATTTAATACAGCAGTTTATGTCCTCCTCACTTCCAGCTTTGCCTTCCAGTATTAACTGATTTTTATATAATTCTGAAATGATGAGCTAAATCATGTGTAAAATATTCATCACTTGTTCCTTAATGGAGGCAGATGTACCTAATGAAAGCGTTGAGCCTGAGGTAATGTATTCGTTAATGAGATAGAAAATCAATCCTTTGCTGTACAAACTACCTTCTTGCATACACTTGGAGTATAAAAACAGAATATTTTATATGCCTTTTGCTGCCTGTTAAATGAGTTGTTCGGCTGGTAGTTGGTCATTTTTTGTGATGAGTGTGTGAATTTGAATGAGTTTATACAAGGGTAGTAGTTTAAATGTATGATAAAAATTGGAATTATGCCAGGAACAAATGTTCTTAACAAGGTATATTACCTTCCTAACATTTTTTATAGATCTTTATTTCTCCTGTAACGTGGCTGAATCAGGATTTAGCAGCACAGTCTGAAAGTCTGTCTGCATTTGATGAAAGACAGAATATCCTGTAAGAGACATAGAAAAATTGCAATGAAAGAAGCATCATGGAAGAAAAAGCAGATTCAAACAATTCTTTAAGCCACCCATACTATCATAGGAAAGTTTCAGAGGTAAAGACAAAAGTTTTGGAATTTACAGTTTGCTTCATGTCTTGAAAAAAATTCCTGCAGGCCATATTTTTAAGGGCCATGAGGAAGCTGCTGAGGCCAACAGCGATGCCCTCACTCATGCTGAGTAGTACCTTCCTCCCTTCTAATTAAACTGTAGCATTATTCAATGCTACATGTATCTACGAGTATTAAACTCATACTTTTGGCTAAAGGGGTAGTTTTTTGGCTTCGAACATTTAGAGGGGAGATGTGTAAAAAATGAGCCCTTAGTCCAAGCCACCCCAAACTGTAATGACAGCTGAAGCAGAGAGAGCCAGTCAGATTGTATAATAACTTCTTATATATCTTTTGGTTGCTGGAAATGTGGTCAATCACCATAAATCCCATTTTATATAAAGATAATAAGAAGTAATTACAGCTTTTTGGCTGTTTATATTTCTCTGATGGCTATTGATATATGACAAGGCAACATTAATCTTGACTCTCTGGCAGCTGGTAGAAGAGAACCGCAGATGGGCATACAGAGGCTGCAAAGGAAGCACAGAAATACACACACTGGAAAAGGTGGAAAGGTCAAGTTTAGCATTCAAGTCCTGCTCACGACTAACTTAAAATATTACCCTTCAGCTGCTAAAGGCTGGATTTCAGCAGCAAATTTGACCAGACAGACCACACAATGAAGTCATCAGCACTGAGACCCACCAGCTTGAAAAAACAACAACCCCTGGTGTTAAGACAAATGCTTTGAAGAGTGGTTGATATTAATCAGGTGCTGCTACTGGTTTGGAGTTCCTTAGTCATTCTGTATGAAGAAAAACTGATAAAGAACATAATAACATTACAAAGCCAAGACAGTTTTGTAACACAAGAAGCCCTACTTAGGGGGAATTGGTCAGGGTCCATTTTGACATTCCTGAAGCCAACTTCATCTCTGGGTTAACTCCTTTGAAGTCACCGGGGTTACACAAGGAATTAATTTGGTCTTTTGGCTCTGCACTGCAGCAGAGATGTGAGTAGCGATCCTGCTTGCTGTGTTGGAGGTTTATCGTTTCAGCATGGTTTCCTCAGAAGAACTCCCAAGACAGCCCATCGAATTCCCACTGTGGGCAGCTCTGGCCTTTCCCACCCTGTCTTTTCATCTGTTTCTTAATTGCTGTATCAACAGCTGAGCAATTTTGTTATATTTTTATTTTTTTCAACTATTTTGTACTATCTAAATATCTTTCTTTTCAGTGTTTGTCCATAACTATATTTGGTAACCTGAATAGAATTGTTAACATATCTAAGCTGAGCATGGCCTTGACTCACTGGGAGAAGTTAAAGTTTGATGTGCTTGGCTCTGCTTAAACTTCAAGTACAACCATCTTTGTAATGCATTCTCTGTTTAGCTGGAATAGGCGGAAAATAAAAAGTGTCAGTGATCACTGTAGCATTTCCCTTTCCAATTTCCAGGGCTATCCCATGTGGTAAGTGGACCAGGGAACTGATGCGTTTGAAAATTAACCCAGAACAAACATGTTCAGCTAAATGTAAACGTGGTAGTTGTCCCCCAGCAAAAGATGTGGTAGCAGCAACTGGAGACAGAGAGATGGCTAGAAGTGGCCAGCAGCACTGGAAATAGTGCTGATGGTGCTCTGCCCACTGAAAACAGATTAAGAATCACCAACCAATGCTAGCTTTGTGCATATTTTGTTTGCATTTGGAAGGCTGCTGAGTTTTGTGTATCTCTTCTCTCTGTCAGTGGCTGATAGGAGGGGTCCTGCTTCAGGGATCCATATCCTTTAAGCAGTACTCTAATGACCTGAATGGATTTTAATAGAGTCCAGTCCGTGTGTCTCAAGGATGCATGCGCATGCTGAGGCCTGGCTAAACACTTGGGCTGTCCTAGTGTACAAGAATGAATGTGACTTGGAAGCATTAGCAGGGTTTGTGTCTGGCTCCATCCTCAGATTTTTCAAATGCCTATGATGAGCAGAAATCATTGATTATTTGAGGGCAATTTCTGTCTGTGAAGCAAACTGAGGTGTAGTGAAAATAAAATAGTATTGGTGTATAGCATCTCTATTTGAATTTCTCTAGGGTTTTGAACTGTGGAAATATATAACAGCATGTTTTTCCCTGCTAAATATTATATACAACTAGGGGGAAAAAAAAAAAAAGTTGAATGGATGTCCTACAAAACTGGGAAAGGCATTTACTGAAAATGAGTTGAATCTTTTTTTTCAACTTTTTCTCTCCAGCTCTCCCTTCCTCCTTTCTTCAGATGTTTTCACTGAGTGGCCAAGCCAATGATACTGACATCCATCTGTAGAGGGACTATATTTGTTGGGCCAGACCCACAGTGTAGTCTATAAATTGCTCCCATATTTTATGGGCTGGGAGGTAGGGAGTCTGAGAGTAAGACAATGTGAGACTTTGAGCAGCAGAAAATACCCTATTTCTTGTAAGATAATATTTTTTCCCCCATAGGAGAACATTTTAAAATAGAATGGACAAATATCTAAGTATTCTTTCTTAAGATATATTTTGTTGTAGGATACTTAATTCTGTCAAAGAGTACTTTGGATTATAATCCTGTTGCTAACGTGAGGCTTCCCCTGAGAAGCCCATGTCTTTCTCCATGAAGAAGAAATCATCTGGCTCTGGTTCTTATCAGCCATGAGTCTTGACGGTTGGTGAGAATGAATGGCAGTGGAATAGCTCTCGAAGTGTTGAGAAAAGTGAAGTTGCTTGAGAATGTAACTTCTCTTGCCTTCCATTTAAAATTGAGATAAAACAAATAACAAAAATGACCCAGTGACACAGGGAATTACGAAAGTGTCATCTGTAATCAAGAATTAATCATAAAAATCTTAGCCACACATTTTCAGTTATTAATTTGATTTTTATCTGTTATTCACCAGACAGTGGCAAATGGGTCCTTGCTCTGCAATTTTAATTTTCATTTGATTTTTTTTAGTCTAGTCCAGTTCCAGTCCTGTGCCTGGAAATTGTTACCTTTTGGCTTAGTGCCTTAACACTAAGGTTTTATTCATACATCTGTGTCCTACATTTTCATCATTTGATCTCCAGCTTTATAGCGTATGTGATATTCTTTTACTTAATACAGAGCAGAAGAAAACTTTTGATCACAATGAGGGATGTTGATAAACTGAGGCCATTGTTACCGTTTCTGTCAGATATTTCTGTAGCGTATAGGATAGTGGATAGTTGCACTTGCAAATTTTGGAGTTTAGAAAATTTGTTCCTTAAAGTAAAGCACGTTTCTGTGATGTCTGAATAGTGCAGCAGATGTTACTGGAAGCAGTGAAATACTGTTCTATCATTTGGTGCCAGGTGGAACACCTAGAGAACATAATTTACACAACCAGAACTGATTTTCTGTTCTGCAACTTTTCTTGCCACGGGATGTAATGACTGTATAACTTCTTTCAGAGTGGGATGCCAACTATTTTGGGGGCATAATAGAGATATCCTGCCACTGTTTCCTTTTTTCATATAAGCATATTTCTTTCTTTTGTGAGAATGAATGGCTACTGTCTCACCTTTTTCAAACCAGACAGGTATGAAATGTCCAGTAAAGGTTAATTTTATTTTATTTTTTCATGAGAAAGTAACTAATATCAAAAAAGAGAGAAATGAAGGATGGTTAATCTGAGTAAGATAACTATGCAAGAAGGAAGATCTGATGTTTAAAAAAAGTTTGTTAATCTTTCTGTGCTGCTAGCATGTGCTTCTGCAAACTTCCTGTCATTTAAATTGTTCCCCCATTTTGTGTAGCAAGTACTTTAGCTGTGGTTCTGAAATAAACTTATACAAGCACTTAATTTTGAACACCAAATGGGATTATAGATGTGCATGAAGCTCACCGTGTATGGATCATGGTAGATTGTGGAGCTTTATGCAGTGCTGTGATCTCCTTCCATCTCCTATATGTGAGTAATCCCTTACACTTCCTTGAGAATGTCTCTGCATGGTGGTCTCGTGTTCAGGGCCTGAATCCTTCAACGGCCAGCTTGATAAATCTTTCCTTGACTCAAAAGTACCAAAACGACAATGCCAATTTCAAATTTATGAGAATGAGCATAAAGAAAAGGTTAAGGGGTTGTTTCTAGAACCAGGCAAGCTCTGTATCCTTTGATTTTTAATGTCTGAGTGAATCCCTGATGAAAACCAAAACATTTGTATTATCCTTCCGTGACCATCCAGCAGTTGATAAAACATCTGTCCTCCCCTGCGTGGCCTGTGCATTGCCAAGGGAGAGGCTGAATTCTCTCTGGGAGAGCTGGTCTGCTCTGTTGTGAGAAGTTTCTCCTACTTTAATGAAGTTGACGTCGTGCATCTGGGCCCCATTAGTGGCTGGTGGTACTGCTGTGGAACTGGCAAGGGCTGGGCATCATGGGCTGCCCTCAGAGCTAGCAGTTCTGGCAGTGAGACCAACTGGTGGCCTTACACCAGCCATGTGTCTGAGGACATAGGGCAGGCTGGGGATGGACAGCAGGCCATCACATGGCAACTACGAGGCCTTGCCCGCCTGCGGGTAAGTGCTGCCCAAGGAGCTGTAGCTTACACATTTTGCTGGTCTGAAGGCATACCACATACCCAAACATTGAATTAGATGTGCCAAATACAATATTGTGAGCATTTGCCAAACCCCTCTGAAACAAACAGAGTTGAGTGATTCCAAGAGAAGCGTTGAGACTGGGAAGTGATGACAGTAAGAAATCCAGGCAGATTTTACTTCAGCATATTCAAGTTCCAAATAATCCTGTATCCCCATTGCTGCTGTTCAGTTCAGTATGTTCTTACAAAAATTTTAGATGCTTTTGATGACTTTGGATAAGTGGCAAAAATATGCCACAGTAGTTATGAGAGCAATTATGCAAAATCTCCTTGCTTACAACATAAGCAGAATAAAGTAGGAAAAGATCTAAAAAATAACTTCTATGCATAGTGAAGGTTCTTACTATCTGGAAGGTACAGGAATGTTTATTTCAATATAGCTTTACCCAACAGCCCTTCCATATACATAAAGGGAAATGCATGGGCTGAAGCAGAGAACAGTGGCCTGCTATGGTCTGAAGTGGTAATTATCCATTGATGTTTATAGACCTAAAAACAGGTGGTTTTTAGAAAATGTCAGTGAGTGACATCTGAAACAAAGTGGAGATTGAGAGTTCTATAGGTTCTTGTAAGGCCAGAGATAAATCCTCTGGCAGGCTTTTCTTTTTTGTTTTGAGAAATGTATATATATCTCTCAGTATATTTTAAATTAGATGTGCTGTCTATAGTAGGCATGCAGAGTATTTTTTAAAGTGGAAATAACCATTAAGATTGTCTGAAAATGCTGCTGATGTAAGCATTTTTCAGGCTAACAGTCCAATTGTCATCACCGAGAGGCTGTCTCCTTACAGTGCTGACTCAGAACTGGGTTTGCAGTGCTGCTGAAAGCCTTGGCTAGATGGACCACTTCTCAAAGGAGCCAAGCAGAGTTGAACTGAAAGTCTGATGCCTACAGGATCCTGAGCACTTGAAAATCTGTCCATCATTGACTGCACTAATAATTAGGTTCTAGCATGTCTCAAGGTCAAACATTTGTATGTATACCAAGGCATGAGCTCTGCAGTCTTTGTTTTCTGAGTAGGAACCGGTGTCTCCATTCACATGTGAACTATGCAGACAGTAGCATTCCTTACGTTGTATGAAGCATTAATGCACTCTCCCTTACTGCTTCAGGATAAATACATACCCCAGATTCAAGTTGTAGCAGGTATTTAAAAAAATGAGATAGTCACTGAAATCACATTTATTGAGTGCATTCACACATCGTCTTCTGAAGACTGCATGATAGTTGACTTAAAAGCTGTTGCAAGAAGAATGTCTGCTTCCCCTCAAAACTAGAGTGAAAATGACAGTTGCCTATTTCTGTCTCAGACTTTAGTGTTCTCAACAACATTTGTGTTTTTAGACGAGCTTTATGTTGAAGTTATTCCAAGTTGCTTTTATTATGATCTTTTTGCATGTATGCTCTGTGGAATTTTTTGTTTGGGGTTATATTTTATTAGACAAATGATGGAAGGAATTTGGATATACAAAAAACACTTCTCCAGACAAGAAAAAAATGGTGAAGAGATAATCGCTGTTCTTGTTTAAGATTGATAAAGAAGTGTAATTGCATGAATCTGATGTGTTCGGTCTTATGAATATTGGACTGAGGATCAGTGAATCTGGATCAACATTTATGAAATGTTTCCTTCACTGTATCTCATTTTAGAGTGCATAGGTACATTGTCCTTCCTACAGAAGCATTTTAATACTTGCTACTTTCCTTTCAAGATTATTATTATTTTTAGCAAGTCAGAATTGTGACTTCTTGAGAAAACAAAATCAAATGAGGCAACAGCAGTCAAATTACCAAAAGAACACTTAATGATCTGTAGAAGCCAAAGATGGAGTATCAAAGGGAATTCAGTCTGCATTTCTTCTCTCTCAAGATACCATGGATTTGTATGGAATTCCAGTGTTGGCTCTGCAGATTTAAATGAGGTTGTCAAAATCTAGTTTTATTTATATGTAGTATCTTGATGAGAACCTCTTGAAGCGTGGAGTAGTCCATTTTCTTTAATAGTCTTTTGTTTATGAGATGTTTAAAAATGTATTTTGTGGAGCTTTTTTGTTCTGTGCTGTTGCCTTATATGGCTCTTTTGCAGCTATATGCTAGATTGAAATCTCAGACTATACTTTGGTTGTAACCAAAAAGGAATGGCTGCTTATCTTGTCTGGAACTGACAAACTGTTCTCTAGCTTAGTGCATGTTTTTAGGCAAAGCTATTAATCTCTTTTCTGTTCTGCTCCACACTTGCCTAGTGGCTTCTCCTGGACCCGGTTTTGTGCTCAACTGCTCACATGCAATCCCTGTCCAACTCAGTGGGAGCTGCGTGAGTCTGAACTGGGTGCTGAACCACACATGCTGTTTCCTTTTTTTGTGGATCTTAGTCATTTTTTCAACCTTTTCCTCATAACAGTTATTTTTATGTCTTTTAACAAATGTTTTGACTGTTCTCGCTTAACATCTCGAAGTATGTTGGTAAGAAATACCTTCTTTTAAAGGGTAGGAGTTTCAAAACTGCATTATAATATACTGAGTAATATATCTCTTGACATGTTTTTATGAAGATGTTTTTTTTTTTTTCAAATTGCTGCTGTCACTAGGCTTATCTACTGAAAGGTAAAATCTCGTGAGATTAATTTTCTCTAATTATGAAATAAAATCAACTTCAGATTATTTGCAATAAAATGAAGACACTTTCAGCCTGCCCCAGGTCCAAATTCTGAGAAAAGGTTTGTTTTTGCGAAGTTGGAAGTATGCCCCATCTCAACTAAACAAAATAGGGTCTTGTATTGCATGATTTTTCTTTTTCCTGCCCTCTGGAAAAAGTTGTTCCTCCTGAGGATTGATCCTGCAATAATTCTGAATTCACTTCATTTAAGGCATTTGTGCCTGCCAAAGCCTTGTGACAAAAATTAATTTCCAGAACTGTAAGTCTTCTTATTCATGTTGTTAATATTCTTTCGTCTTCTTCCAAGCTCTTTTTGTAGCAGGCTTCAGAGTCCTGCTAAATTTGTCCATGCTATCCTGATAAAATAAAACAAGCAAACAAACAAAAGCCATTTGATCTAAAAACAAAGGTTAGGAAGGGCACGACTAATCACAGTATACTGTGAGGTGTTCTCATTTTGGTTGTCTTCACTTCTTCCTGCACAGTAGAGGAGGATAACCAGCCTCAGGGATGCAGCTATCCTTGTGCTAACATGCAAAGCGTGAGGGAAAACATGGGCCAAGCAGTGTATCCAGAACTGTAAACTGCACCTCGGTTTCTTCTGATATTTGTAGAAACCAACAGTAGTTCCATCATTCTTACTTCACCCTTTGTCAATGGTTCTTATTCTTGTTGTAAATAGAATCTTTGCCTGGATCTGTGTGGCGCCTGCAGCGTGAAAACCATTCAGCTCCCTTCACAGATCAGGCCACAAAAAAGATTTTGGCCGCAGAATTATCCTTGATTTTCTGAAAACTGGTGTGTTTTATAGGTGTTACAGACCCTCCTCATCCAGCAGATACTTGTGCTGAGTTTGCATGGAAATGCAGAAATTGGCACGTTGACCCTAATTAACTGGATCCAGTCCATGGTCGTCACGTCACTTGGCCTTATTAAACATGTGCATCTGTGAAAATTCCCCATCCTAATTCCTCATTCTAACCAATGTCTAAATTTTTCAGACAGAACAAGTAATAAATTAGGCTGAGGAACCAGTACTGACTAATGAGATAACTGTTAGATTGCCTGTATGTAGTGATGAGTGAATTATGATTCACGGGGTGGTAAGACTGTCTTGCTGATGCAACGTGAGGTTGCTGCTAAAAGAAGAAAAAAAAAAATCTTGTTACAGATAACCAATAACCAAACAGCTTTTCTGTGTAAAGGTTTTATCTTATCAACAATCTGCTAAACAAGATTTGTGTGTAAATCTCTGTATTTGGTCACTATGAGTTTAAGGGAGAACAACTCACTCAACAGAATATAAAATGCATGAAGAATGGTGTGGGTTCATGGGGAACAGTTGAGTAATGTTGTCTGGCAGTGCTGGTAGCTGATGCTATGTTATGAGAATATTTTGAAGAAAAGTAATTTGTAGCTATGTTAACTTCCATATTTTTTATCCGTCATCCTAATACAGTAAACGTTACAGCAGAATGCAGAAACGTTGCACCATAATGTAACCCTCTAGTATATGCTTTACTCTAACAAATGATATGTTCCAGGCATTCTGTTACAGTCATATAAGTAAATGGTAATGATTTTCAAATTTAAATTCTGTTTTCAAAGTTTAATTCAATTAAGGAGTGAGTTTGGAATAGACTGAAGAAAAATAATGTATATGTGTCTGGTGTCCCATTGAAAATGGCTGATTTGTAAGGAGTCCTCAGGGAACTAGACATGCGTCTTTTTGGTTTGTAGTATTTCAGATCCTGAAGGATGCACCCAGGTTGTAGTTGCACAGTGCTTGTTCAACTTCCAGCTGATAACTTTTATTTCATTTCCTAACATTAAGGATTTGTCCTTTCCAGACTCAATGCCATGTTCACCTTGATGGGTATCATGCCCAGATACATGCAATTACAGTGCTCTGCCAAAATCAACAACAATCTGATAAATAAATAATTTTTTCTCAAGTCCTACTGCTAATCTGCCATATTTAAGATATTTTAGTGTTGCACAAGCCTTAGTTACATGACTTTTCTTCTTTTGGACATATTTATTACAAGGTTTTGTATTCCTTATTGCGAGGGTTTGAAAAGTTTCTGAAGTCTGACGTAAAATTCCAAATAGAATTTTGAAGGAACATCTGTTAAATCCTGAGCAAGATGGCAGTGTAATTTTGTGGTGCTTTTGTTTATGCTTGCATACCTCTAGGTGTGAAACTCACTTGGAAGGGTGGCTGAACTGTTTTGTACTGAACTGCTGGCTCCTGTAAGGCTCAGAGCACATGCTTCTCTCTGCTGCAATGTGTGTGGAAAGTGGGTTCCAGAGGCTAATATCAGCCACAATGAAATTTTTCTCTCTCCATGCATTTTTTTTCTCTGTAGCAAGCACTTAGAAACTTCTTGCAAGATAAATGAACTGTGATGGAAAAGGGAAGCTGAATGCTTTCCAAGATTTAAAGAAGAGGTATAGTATTTCAAATTTAAGGAACTCTTTCTGAAAGAGAGAAAAGGGTGTGCTGTGAAAGGCTGTTGACTAAAATACTTCACATGTTATTGCCTGAAGTCCAGGTGGAAGTCTTTTCTTCAGTTTGCAGAAGAATACAGAAGGATTTTAATGTAGAGCTCTGCAGAGTCACTGAGTTAGCAGTGTGTAGCCTGGAGAGATAGGTCAACAGAGGTTATTTGAAGGATGGAGACAACCAGATATATCAATTAGAATGTTTGCTTACCAGCTCTATAATATTGAATGTCAGCATGGAAAAATCCTGTTTGCCCTCATTTAGAAAGCTGTGCCAAGTTCTGCTCTCTCTCTGGTGGTGGTGTGAGACTGGTGCCCTTGGAAAAGCATCCTATGTTGACCTTGGGGTTTTGTGATTTGTAGTTGCTGCTCAAGGATGGGAAAGCAACAACCCTTGACTGTGGCATGTGTCCTTCTAATACTTCAAAAACTTGCAAAACTTTTTGCTCCTGGTAATTTTCAAGGGAACCTAAGTTCTGGAATTGTGTTGACTCAGGACTTTGCTCAGAATTACTGCAAGAGCACAGCAGGCCAAGAGGTACAGAATCCAGGTTGTCTTGTGCTGCTTCCAAAAGCAATGCCTTCAGAAAAGCTGAGGGAAGCAATCTCTGTGAAATGGAAAAGGACAGTGGGAATGTGTAAAATGTGATTAAAGTCAAAAGAAGAACATATTTCAGAAAGAATCACTTGTTTAATATTTAGCACATGTGATGGTAAAAGGGCTTGTCATCTATTCTCAGAAGAGCAGCTGGATGGATGGTCCCCATCGGGCCGGGTGACTTCCTTCTGCCCTCCTTTGCTTCTCTCTAGGTTAAAGCAGAAAACAGAGGACGTGGTCCCAGAACCAATGGCAGATCCACTTTTAGCCTCATTTTCCCTTTTTGAATCTGCCCACTCCTCTCCCCCAGTAGCTGCCAGGTTGCTTTGAAGTTGTGCTGCATCTCATCTCTTTACGTGAAATGTGGACAGACTCCGTGGCTGTTGCATGGGTACTGACTTTACTTAAGGTCAAGTAAGGGTTTCTTATTGATTTGAAGGGAACAGCTTTAATCATTTGGCTGACTTGCAAACAGAAATCTTTATTTCAGTCAACACTGATTTTGTTGACAGAAAAATAAGTGGCAAAGCAACAGTATGTTACTGCCAGACCTAACCGGAATAGCAGAAAAGAGGACAGTGAATGCAGTTTGCCTGAGTGAATTGACAGTTCATTACAGGGTTGAGCAGGAATGGATTGGATTCATGGCTTGCTTTAAACTAGTGCAGGATAATACTTGTCTTCCTTTCCCATTAAAAAAAAAAAAATTAAAATGATAATGGTAATTAAAATAATTTTTAAAAGTGGCAATAGTACTGCATGCAGGTAAAAATACAAAATATTTCTGGAATATATCCAGGGATGAGAGAGCATAGAAGCGGAACTATGACTTTTAGATTATGGTTACTTGAAATTTCACAATCACACTGCTTTGTTTCTGCACATTGATTTCATTATTTTATAGCTCTGAATGTTTGAGGGGCTTTTAAAATTCCAGCGCTGAGAAAATTGGAGCACAGAAGTTACTAAAGACAAGACTAAAAAAATGATTAAAACAAAACCACTGATGTTACTGTGCATTGTGTGACAGAGGTTTGCTGATAAACCAGAGCAAGAAGCTATGATTGAAAACAGTTTTGCCTCAAATAATAATGTACATCATGTGTCTGTGGCTAACAGCATGGTTTGGATGCCATGGGAGGATGTGGTGCATGTTTACTGTAAAGAAGGCAATCACTGCTAGGATTAGCAGACAATTTCTGATCATACCAGAAACATTCTGAATGCTGAATTTCCAATCCTAATAGTACTTGCACGGGTTTACTTTTAAATTAAGTCTAAAAAGGGACCTATTCTCATACAACTGGAAATCTTCTAACAATAATGAACCACCTAATGAAATTCTCCAAACGTTTCATGAGTTGGACTCCAAAACATGACCATCCTTTGTTAGCTTTTGCCATATATCATGGTTTTCAAATAACGATGACAGTGCATTCTAGAAACATCATAGATTCATTGCCATTTGAGAACCATGTGTAAGTTCATTTTTGAGTATTTCCTGCTATAGAGATAGAGGAAGCTGACTGTTTTTGGATATAATCTCCAGTTATTCAATGGAAGTATGAAATTATTTCATTTCTGAGAAGGTTTTGAAACACTTTCATAAGCAGCTGCTGAACAGATGTTAGAATATTGAATTATATATTTTAATGAACAGATATGTTCTATAAGTTCTGTTGTTCAGCAGATATGAAATATTTGTGTTGAAAGGATTTTTTGGTAATTTCCAATCTGGGACCTTTCTTCAGGCTGGTGTTCATTAAAAAATGACTAATTGCTCTTCTATTGGTGTGAACTATACTGGATTCTTAAGAGAATTGCTGCATGCTTTACATGTAGCAAACAAGAATCCTCAAAAACTATCTCCTTGAAAATTTGATTGTAGTGTCCTTGAAAAACAATGAATTACCTCTTACTGTCTTGTTTCTTGGAAGGTATAGTCCAACTTTTAGGAAAATGGATGACCTCCTTACATCGCTCTGACTACGGTGCAAGCATAAAAGCATAAGAGGGAGATATGGATGCTTTATGAGCAGCTGTGTCACTGTTGCATATGACAGCATTCTTACTGTGGAACAATTTTCTTAAGATGAGTTAGAAAACTTCAAAGCCATTGCATCGCCAGTGGAATAACATCTGTTATTTAACCATGCCTCTTTGCGTAAGCCCAGTCTTGGACAATGATGTCTGTCTATGGCTCACAAAAGTTGTATTTTGGGATCTCCATTGCTGTCTGAACTGCATCTGGTTCCAAATTGCTTGATGTTTTTGCTGAAGAATGGAGAAATCATGGTGGAAACCACAGTGCTGGTTGGGATGGAAGAAGTAGGATGTGTCAAGTTTTGGAATTTAGTTTCCTCTGAGTCAGTCTTTTGAGGCTAACAAGCACTCATGCTGCTTTCTGCGGGCTAGCTTTCTAAAACTTTGTTCTGTACTGTTTGTTGACCACAGGGAAACATTGCCTGGAAATAAAAGAAAAACTAATTTTATTGTTGACTATTGTAGAGTTAGGATACAGCTAAGGAAGCAGTAAGTGGTCCACATTAATTCTAATTTCATAGTGCATGGGCTTTTTTTTCATTATTCGTTTATTTATCTGACACTAATAAGTTTTATTTTATTGCTAGACTGTGATGTTACTTTCACAAATGTCTCAAATTTACAAATTAGTGCTCCTATAGCTATTTCCTATAGTGAAATGTATACGTTTGTAAGGATGAGTACAGAACATTCATATATGAAATGGGTAATTTAACCATTTACAAAACATTGTCTACATTCTTCATAATGCGCTTTTCAAACAGATTTTTGTGTACAACCCTGCAACTGGAAAGAGCAGTTTATTTTAAGTAAAAATGACTTTGAAAGGCTAACATTGCAACAAGCAAAATAAAAGGACAACATTGACTTCAAAACCAATTTTCATATCCTAGTGATTGGACACTGGAATAAATGAAGAGTTTTTTGAAGGAATGGCAGGCAGCCATTTTGCTTCTGAAACAGATATCAATGTGAACTTCTCTCTTTGACTTTGATGAATTTGCTGATTCTCAAAGTCAGTTATAGGACAACTGCCACACCAGCCTGTGGATTTATGCTAATACATTATGTTAGAAAAAACAGAAGGTTGAAGTGATTATGAGGTCTTTCAAAGATATGATCACAGGAAGGAAAGGTTGGTTTTGCACCTCAAATGCATGTGAAGTGGAAAAGCTAATGCAGACTAAAACTTTGTAGAAGAAAAGATACTTTAGGAATCATAGAAGACATGGCTAAATCTGATGTATGGACAGGAAGATTAGATTTATAAACCACAAGGCAGCAGTAATAGTTGTTCATGTTTAAGTTGCAATTTGAGATTTTTCGGCTTATTTTCTTTAGAGTCCTGGCAAAATAAGAATTTTACACAAATACTTGGCTCAAATTATTTTACTTTATTCTCTTGTGGGTCTCAGAATAGATACTTGAATTGAGCAAAGTCGTTGGCCCCTGAAGCTATTATACGACAGCCTGCTAACATATCTGCTAATCTGAAATACAGTAAGTACATAACTGAAGTGTTTATTGCCATTACAAATATGTTCTTGAATCTCTTTTGGAAAGAATAACCCTTGGGTTATTGCAGTCTTTCTTTCTGTGAGGTTTAATTTTTCTTTTCTCTCCTTTTTTCCCTCCACTCAGTCTGCCTTACTGGAAGGTTTTATGTGAAGTTTCGTTTTGGCAGTGACTTGTCAGTTGTTCTTCTCAAAAAATGATTAACTCCTACCAAGAAGATTTGTGGGAGAATTCTTGGTCCTAGGTCTTGAAGCCTCTCAAGTGTTGGAGAAAAGGTCGGAGGGTTGCCTTGCTCCATCTCCTGTCGTGATGAGTTTCCTGAGCGAGCGTCTTGCTGCTTTGCATGTTGCTGTGTACAGCCTTTTGGAAAGTTTTATCTGATCTAGTGTGTATAACAAGAGAGCATTGTCCTGAAATTTCCAAAGATAATGGCTGCCATGGGTTGTTAGGACATTGTTTTTATGTGAGGCTTTTAGTCATCCTAGGAGATGAATCCTTCAAATATTAATGGACCGTGGCTACAGAGCCCTGCAGTTCTGTGTAATCACTTCAGCGGGCTGGATTTGGACTCAATATTTACTGTTCTGTAATAGAATTGTCCAAGGCAAGAGAGTTATTTGGAGGAGTGCTTTTAGTAAGCCCTGGAAACTCAGCATTCCTAAGTTTCTCGTTTCTGTCTCATTTTGACCCCACCCCCACTGTTGTGTCAGTGTCACGTCAGCCAGTTCTTAGATGGAATTTCTGTATTCTGGATCACAATGGTAATTTTTGTATACTTTTGAGTCTTTTCTTTTCTGGTTCACAAACTCTGCCTGTATCCTCTTTCATATGGGAACAACAGAGCTCTATTACATTGATTTTTACATTGTAAGGGAATTAGATTAACTCTTGCTTTTCAGCCTGGGCCCCAGTCCAAGGCTGAAAAATAAATCCTCATATCCAAATACCAGGGCTTGCTTCTGTTATTTCCATATACTTGTAGCCAACTAATTAGTCTTCTTGGGTCTTAGATTGGATGGTACTCAATAATTACACTTCTGGTGCTTCATCTTTGCCTATCATTATTTTAATTTTTGCAGGAATAATCATCAGCGTGTCTGGAAGGATGTACATAGCATTTACACAGGGAAATGCAAATCACAGACTCACAGCACAGCTGAGGCTGCCCAGGCCCTCTGGGTTCATCTGCTCCAGCAGGGCTGCCCATAGTATGGTGCCCAGACCTACATCCAGGCAACTTCTGGATATCTCCAAAGAGGAGACCCCACAGCTTCTGGGCAGCCTGTGCCACTTCTGTAGCACCCACACAGCACAGGAGTGCTGCCTGGTGTTCAGTGGGACCTCCTGTATTTGTGCCATTGCTTGTTGTCCTGATACTGGGTACCACTGAACAGAACCTGGCTATTGGAGGCTGATTAGTCTTCATAAATTCAATGATTTTCTTGAGTCTTTTTCCATCAGTGCTCTGACTGCTATGTGAGATTATCGGTCTCGTCCTGTTACAGCTCAAAATACTGATTCTGATCTCTACAGTACTGAGCCATATAAGGTTGTGGGTTTTTTTCCTTTCTTTCCTGTGTACTGTCAGTACTGAAGCCATTTGTAATACTGAAGTATTACAAATGTTTACCTGGTTGGTCCCACAGAATAGAGGGCTGTCTGAAAAATGTTGACATCAGTGTGCTACACTTCAGATTAATCTGAGCCCCCAAACCACAGGTATGTAACACAGAGTGTGGCAGCATGAGAGCTTCATGCCTTCCACCACATTATAGTGGTTGGAATAAGTTCCAGCTTGCACAGGATACAACAGCCAGGCCGAGGTAATGCTGAAGCTGCTGCAAAATTACTGGTCTGATCCTCTGCTGGTATAAGTCAGCTGAGTCTTTAATAAAATTTCACATAACTTTCATTCTAGATATTTAATCAATTGATTAAATACAAAAGAAACAAGGACATCATGTTTTTTATCCTGTAGATACATTCTGTGAGTCTGTGATTTGTCTTAGAGCAAATATGGCACCGCTGCACAAAAAGGAATTTTGTTATTTTTTTTAATCTATCACTGGAGAAGTATTATTAAATGATAATGATTATGTTAATACGAAGCACAAATGGAGGTAAGGAAATAAACTCCTTGATTTTATCTTATTAGAATATTTTTGAGGATTCTGACCAAAAAAAAAGCAAAGGTAGACAAGATATCAAAATATGACCTTCTGGGCTTGATTTCCTTTGCAAATGTGAATTTCCCTGTCTTTAATAAAGAGCTGAGGTGAATTTACTGAGTTGGGATCAACGGATTGTGTCACTGTCTGTTCCATTTCATAAGTCAGTGAGTCTTCCATCAGTACAGATAAAAATCTGAACTGTAAACTGAACAAGATTCCTTGAATAAGCTCATTTTGTCATGCTTTTCTGTAAGCATTGTTTTTTCTTGAAGATTCAAGTGCCAAAAAATTAGTTTAACAATAGCTGAAATGCAGTTAGGAAATACACAAGCATCATGTTCTTCACCTCTTTTCTTCCTTTTATGGTGGTTTTTTTTTTTTCAGAACAGCTGTGCTCAACTCATATGACATGGAATTATAATGATTACTGTTTTTTTATATTAACCATAAGTCAGTGAGCTGAGACTTTCAAAGCAAAACTTCCCATGAAACCAGTGTTCTGTGACAGCCAGAGGCAGAAAACACAGATATGTCTCTTCTTATATTTTGTGTTTTGTTGATGGTGTTCCCTTGGCAGAATAGTGTTTTTCATGCAGCTTGTTCCTTTCCTTGTTCTCAACCTCAAAATATTCAAGTTCTTACATTTACTGGTGTTTCAATCTTGTCTGATTGTCAGTGTGAGAGCTCCATTTGGGTGTTAGCGCTATTATAAAATAAGGTGAGAACAGAAGCTAACCACATTTGATCGGCTTGAGTTGAAGAACAGAGCAGCTGTTTTTTCTCCATCAAGCTAAGGCCTTGTAGCTGAGGAACTGCTGCTCAAGCAGTAAGAGGGGTACAGTGATGATAGGAAAGATGAATCAAGATAAATTTGGATACACTAGCTGTCTTTTTACATTTTTTATTAATTTCTTGATCTTACATTTTTTCTCAGGGTTTTTCTTGAATTCTAAAGTGAAGAAGTTTCAAGCATATTCTTACTTTGATGTTTGCTTACAAACCAGCCTGAGTTAATACTCTAGGGGGAAAAAAAAGGAAAATATGTGTAAAAATTGCTATTCAGGAACATGTGCATTGTTATTCTCTAGCATTCTTTGAGGCCACTTGTTAACATAGTTTTAGTTGAACTGATTTGTAATTACAAAATATTAATAACAAAATTAATTTTAATTATTTCTTAGATGGAAATGTTTATGTTGTGCCCAATGTTGGGGTCAGCAAGCTGGGCATCAGCAGTGGTGCATGTCTTGGCCTGTGGGACTCAGCACCAGCAGCACTGCTACAGGGGCCATTGCACAGAGCACCTGAAGCAGGTGCCAGCTGCAGGAGATGACTCTACTTCTGCTGACTCTCCACCAGCATGCTCTGTCACTGGTGTGGAAAGGCAGAATAATGCCTTTGATACGGCCATATCAGCATTTATGAACTGTATACCAGTTCACTTTTTCAGAATTTGACCTTGGCTTTCAACTGACTTCAGTACTTTTGAAAGTATAAGGAAAAGCTGAGGGAGCTGGGACTGTTCAGCCTGGAGAAGAGGAGACTCATGGGGATCTCATCAATGGGTACTCATTCCTGAAAGAAAAGTGCAAAGATGATGGGGCCATACTCTGTTCTGGTACTCAGTGCTAGGACAAGAGGCAGTGGGCACAAACTGGAGCACAGGAGGTTTCCTCTGAACACAAGGCAGCAGGTTCTGGAGCACTAGCACAGGTTTCCCAGAAGTTGTGGAGTTTCCTTTTTGGAGATCTTCAGAAACCACCTGGACATGGGCCTGGGTACCCTGCTGGAACAGGGATTGGCGCGAATGGAACGAGAGGTTCCTTCCAGCCTCAGCTGTGCTGTGAGTTTGTGAAGTTGTCCTGAAACCAACAGCCAGATTTTACTGTTTCCCTGGGCTTTGGTAAATCCTGAAATTTTCAGGTCAACCATCAGTTTTGCTTTAAACTGATAATAGATAAACAGAAATTCAGTACGTACGTAGTTAAGATGTGCTTGCTGTTTGAGTTTTTTATTAAGTTTTTGACACATATTGGTTAGTGGAATTGCATAGGAAAAAGTTTGAAAGTTGAACATCTCTCAGAAAATTGGAGTAGCTTCTGACATTCCTGGACACGCCAGCTCAGGAGCATGAATTGCTTGTCCCCAGTATATGTTTGGCTATCATCTGTGGATGAGAAAAAGTCAAAATTCCCAGGATAACCAGGCATCATGACTCAATAGCCAGCCTTGAGGTGACTGCTGCCCTTTGGTAGGTGTTTGATGCCCCATGGCCGCGTCTTTCCTGGCTGTAGACTGCAAGCAGGCCTGTCAATCTGTGTCAGCGGTGACAGTGATTGCATTGGTAGAGTTGGTTTGTCTGTGAAATGGCCATTTTCCTGATGAAAGTGGAGAACTGGTCTGATGGCTCCTGCATTACAGCCTCACGAGCCTGTGCCAGCTCTGGGAGCCCTCTGCTCAGTAGCACGCAAGACTTGCACAGCTCATTGTTCTTTTCTATTAGCTTTGACACAATATATTGTCAGTCTCTGGGCTGGAAAAGACATGGGAAAGTGGAGTCACAAACATTTGTATTTTTGTAAATCACAGCAGTTGCCCCCCATCGCCTGTCTTCTCATGCCACATTTTAAGAGCCCTAGAGAAAGTATTGCCAGTTTCAAGTTTTTTTCCCAGTCTGTGAAAAATCTCCTTCACCTCGGGGCTATAAATTCTTAAAACTTTTCTAAATGTATTCTTGTGTTTCACTAAATAAGAGAGATGTCTGTTTTTTATTTCCATACCTTGAAAACACAGAAATACAATCAACATACATCTTTAGGGTACCTGGCTGCTTTATTAGTAGACAGATTTGAGTGAATTTTTCAGGCTGATGCTTTTGGGCCATTTTAATATGGTGGGCTATAACGATGGCTGCAAGGCAGGTTTCTCAGAACAGCGGGCCAATTGTACCATAAGGTTTCCCCAGGCCCTCTTCTAGGGAACACTGCTGAATTGCATGCACTTTGTTCTGCAGGGAAGACAAAAGGGTGTGTGTAAGGGAGGGCTGAAAGAAGCAGGTCAGGAACAAGGAGAAGATTGATTACTTTCCAATAACTTTTTGAGGCTGGGTGGTTTCCCAGTGTTTTCCTGTCAGTCTCTTGCATTGAGGGGGAGGTGGGGTCTCAGACCGTATTTCAAGCCTTATGGCCAATTACAGATTTTAGAGCAGGCTATAACTAAAAGTTAGGTCTTGAACTGCAAATAACTCTTGGAGCCTAAAAGGTGATGAGAACAAATCATGTGCTCAGACATGCCTTGGAATTTGCCTAAAAAATATAGAACAAACCAAGATTAAAGAAATGGCACTTAAATGTTTGGTGCAATTTTATATTGAGATTTCAGGCCACAGTTCTTGATCAAATTTTATATATGTATGTATAAAAATTCAATTATATCTAGGATATTTGCCCAGAAAGATAGCGTTACAACCATAATACCTTTCTCCTGTACGGGCTGCATATCGGAGAGCCTGTTTTGTGATCAGAAGAAACTTTTTATAAGGCATAGGAAGCACTGCCAACTCCAAGTTATTCCTGGTGCTTTGTTATGGCTAGCAGGAGAGAGCAGGCTTGTGGTGAGGGGCTCAATAGGCACAAAAATGTGTTGTTAGAGGTGCTTTCCCAATACCAATCAGTGTTAGCAGAACCTGAGGGATGGAAACTGCCTGTAGCACTGCCCACATATACATTTGGGCACACGGGGATCACCATAGTGCAGGTGCAGTGCATCTCCCCATTGCTGACAGGAGCTGAACTGACTGAAATTCCCAGGTGATCCCCGGTGCTTCCAAGCAAATACTGTGGAAGAGGGGAAGTCAAAACATTGTGAAAATTTATGTTTGCTTGGGAGGAGAACTTCACCTTTCAAGCTATATTATTGCACTAAGTGATAAGCAAAATGATTTTCAAAATAGTTTCTGAAGACTCTAATAAAAAAAATAATAAATAAATTTAGCCCCACAAAAAGCTGAAATAGCCTGTATTTAGGTGATGGTGCAACGAAAGGGCAAATCCAGAGGCCTCTGTTGCAGTGTTATTTTCTGCAGGATTAAACTGTCAACTACCATAACTTGGCTTATTGTGCACAAACTGAATGTTGAGAAAGTTGTAATCCCAACTCACTGCCATGCTACTGCCGTAAAGGCAGGAGAGATATAAGTTTAAAAGTTGGATCCAAATTGTTGTTATGGCAAGACATTGCAGGTTAATCTTGATTGCTCACTCACTGAGATGTTTAGATATATGTCAGAACAAAAGAAATGTCCTTTGAGCGGCTTCAGATTCTCATGAACCATGCAAATATTGAAATGAATTCATATGAAATGAGTTTGAAAAGTGGCTTCATCTGGAATAATTAAGTGATAGGCTTTACATCAGATTGTCTTTGTAAGAGTTTGTTTATGGATAGGTTCTGATGTGAGCTGTTTATTTTCTGTAATCTTTGCTGCTTAAATTGAAAAGGTGTCATAATAGGTTATGTTATTTGCAAAATTCTAAAATGTTTTAACTTTTTTTAGTTCTCCATAGGCTGCTCTCAATTAAGTGCCACTCTACTGAAAAATGGAGGTATCAAATGCACGACGAAAATGTCGGTTGTATGTAGGTATCTGTGTGCAGATCATCATGTGCTTGTGCTTTTGCCCATTCAAACTGCAACCTCGCTGATAGACACTGGATCTCCTCTTATCACGCCCCGAGGAGACCTTTGAAAAGTGGGCGTTGTAAATACATGACATTTCAAACAATAGCTAAATAGCAGTATTCTGTTTCAGTGCTTAATTATGGCTGAATGTACCCTTTCACTGCAGGTGTTGCTGTGACATTCCTGGTTTCAGTTCATCTTGTGGCACTCGGGGCACAGTGGCAGTGGAAGCTGCTTCCTGCCCAGCATCACTGTTGTGTTATTTTTGCTGCTCCAGCAGCTGCTTGGCAGGGCTAAATGTGAGTGACCAGAGCCTTTTCTTCTGCAAGGAGTCACACGATCAGCATTTGGGTTTGGGGCATTAAATATCCTGCTTTGCTGGCTGGAGACCACAGGGCCCACAAAAAGGTCAGGTGGACGTGGTGACTGCGTTGGGTCACAGCTGTCTGTGATCCCTGCCTGGATGTCTTGGTGCCCTGACTGCAATTGGAAGGCTTGAACTCTCATCACAACAGAGGCTTGAATGTAACAGAGACATCTGGAAATAAGTCTGGGCTGTGGCAGAAAGAAGCATAATCTTGCTGCAGTTACGTGGTTTGGCCAAGAGTTGCCTTAGGGAAGTATCTGTAGAGGGAAATCACAAAGTCTGGTCGGTTATAATAAGCAAGGAGTATGGATTACTTTGTTTCTGTAAAGCTATTTTGAGGTGCAATGAGATACGCAGTTAACAGAGTAATTGGTAATACCACTCAAATAGGTTAGGCTGGTTCTTTTGGTACAGTCGTGAAGCCTGCCTTTGCTTGTTCTGCACTTTGGTAAGATGTTGCATGCCTGCAAGAAGGGCAGTGTGGAGCACTTCAGAAGTGAATTTAATAACCTTTGCACGCTGTTAGAGCTACTCACTTGTCATGGCAATGTGAGCAAGTCCCTCCCTTCTGCACTACGGGGAAGTGCTGCCATTTGAAAGCTGAAGTTCATGCACTGAGAAGGACGAGGGGATGGAACAGGAACCATTCCTCTCTCAAGTACCCCTGATTCTTAGTATTTACTCAAATACTTTCCAAAGCTGAAAACAAGAAAAGCTGAATCATTAGTGATTTCTTGCTCTTGTTTTTTTTTTTATTTTTTTTTTTTATTTCCCCACCCATAATTTGATCGCTTCCTACCTTCATTTCTTTAACTGCAACAAAATATTGCAAGTTGCTTTGTGGTCAGCTCTCATTTTCAGCTCATGCAAGGTGATTCCTAGTTTATTTCCCCCATCCTGTAGATGCAGGCTCCCTTTTAACCCTAGCATCTATCTCACCCTTGGCTTCTAAGCATGTGTCAAGCAAAGCTATTTCAGTGTGTGAGCCCAGCCGATTTTAACAGCTGCAGATTCTTTGGTGTAATGGATGTCTTTGGATAGAATAAACAGCCCTTGAATGATATGACTCTTGCATTTGAGAGCCATTCAGTGGAAGAAAGGGGATTTGATACTTTCCATTAGTGCAACAGTGACTTTGCAAGTGGATGTAGCAAACTGTCATCCTACTGAAGGGAATGCAGGATTTGGGTGTCGTGGTATTTCCTGTTTTTGTTGCACACAGTGTGGCAGCTAGCTCATGTGTGCTTTGAGTGGGGGTTTGGGCCAGATGTCCTCAACTTCCCTTCCCACCTAAGTTATTTTTTGATTCTATAACCTTAAACATAGAAGCATGTTTGCACCTGTTCATAGCAGGTATGACAAGGTGAAGCCATGGCGTGTTGTATTTAAGGCTGTCTGAGATTTATTCCGGAGCTGGGTGATGCAGTGGTGGTGCTCAGAGTAGCTCCTGGTTGACACAGCTGATCTCCTATTATGAGAGAGAGTCTGTTCCTCTCTGCACGGCATAAGCAGATATCCACCGCCCCTTGTTCTGCTCCTCTCCACAAACTCACTGCTGCTGTGTCTGCAACAGCATGGACTTGAGCACAAGAACAAAAACCTCTGCAAAGCTCTGAGCTCTGGTTTCTCTGTTCTCAATGGAGTTTACCACGCTGAAGTCTTGTGATCTGTACAAACCTCACTGGGGCCTCTTTAGTCCTATGTGCTTCATATTCATGTATTTATGTGCTGAGATGAGAGTAAGTTCTGCATCATGGCAGCAACATTACCAGAGTTGCTCTTGATTTATTTTGCAACAGAGTTGAATCAGGAGTCCTGTTTCAGTGTACCAGGAATTGTGTTTTGCACAGCTGAATTCCACCCTCCTTGTGCAGGCTTTATACTTTGGGGTCTGTGTAAAAATCTGTGTGATGAACAGAACTGTGGTGTTTGAAAAACACAGCCTGGTTGGGAGAGGGAGCCCAAATATCTCTCCTGCCAAACAAGAAAAAGGATCTGGTAGTGGATTCTGGTTTAGAAAAAGTCAGAGAATCAGAACATGAGTGAATGAGTGTCACAGCAGATGCTCTCCAGAACTGAGGAATCTGTTTAGGAATCTGTTATTTCATTTTAAAAGCATTCTGTTTCAACAGTCTCCTAAGATTCAAGACTGATGTTTTGTGGAAACTTGATTTTTTATTTTTATTTATTTATTTATTTATTTTTGTATTCTGAAATTGGCTGGAGATGCTATGAACTTATTTAGGCATCTGAATACCTTTAAAAATATGACATATGTCTATAGATATTTTTTGGGAAAATGGGGAAATAAAAATCACCTTTTTTTTTGTCTGAGCTCAACTCTCCAAGGTAGAAGTCAGCGAGCAGTAATGTTACTCACATTTGCTCTTCAACAGCAAAACAATCATCTCCCTCACTCCCTGCTAGGACAGTCCGTGTAAAGTTAACTTCAGCTAAATATATTGCTTAAACCTACAATCTCAGCTTCTGGGACCTAACCCTCCCCACTCTTATCCCCCAAACTAAATACTAACAGTATCTGAATTTAGATTCATATGTTTTATACAATCTTTATCAATCTTCATATACGTTTTGTACAGTCTTTTTTTTTTTTTTTAGTGTTCTCTGAAATTTTGGAAGCTACAATTTGAAAGGAGGATGTCTTGGAATTAAGTCTGGAGAAGGAATCACTGCAGGGCTGTGAAAGCATCTGTTTCTGACCAAAGACAGGGCTTGATAAAATAGAGTAGCTGATTAGTCATCTGTGATTTTATTATGCATTATGTGAGCCATTCAAGACATAATAAGAGACATTCCAAGATATATGATATGCTGAAGATCAGACAAAGGACTTGCGGTATGCTCCTGAATCTCTTCCCCTCTACGTGGTGTTCTGGTGGTGCCCGCGGGAGAGGAGTGTTCTCTTCGCTGGTGTTTGAAACCAGTCCAAGCTCATAGTCACTTACGCTCCAAGAAGATAAATGATGGGGAAAAGCTGAAGAGATTATTAAAAAAAGAAAAAGCCCTGTTCAGTCAAAACACGTTGTTCAAAATGTAACCTCCGAACCTGGACAAGATTAGTGAGCTAACTATTTTAGGCACCACAGCACAGTAGGGTTTTGGTGAGAGTGTTATTCCTTAGCTAGAAATATAATACAAGTCTTTCAAAGAATTTCTGGTCTGACTAACAAAATGAGATACATTTTCATCACAGAGGGACTCAAGGTGAAAAGTTCAGGTCTGGATCCGCTTTGAGTTTGGTCTATTTATATGGATAAATGTGATAAAATGCAGCTGCAGGCTTCAGCCTCATGTTTTTCTAATGTTTAGGAGAACATTGATTCAGTCGGGTTTTGCACCTTCTGCAGTTTCCAAGTGTCCGCTGCCAGGAAAGGAGCAGTGCCACTGAACGACAGAGAGGGGTTGCGTGGGAATCATGCTGTTCCCAAAGTAGGTTGAAATTCTAGATCCTCGACTAGTGGAGCTAAAGCATCCTGACATCTCCCCATCCCTCCCATTGCTGTTCAAAAAGCGTTTTCAAGTTGAAAATGTGCTGAGTAATAGAACAAAATGCTGTTCAGGTCCCTGATCTAAGGCTGAGGCAAATAGCTGGCCATACAGTTAAGTCAAATTCCAAATGGAACAGAATTTGCAAAGTGATTCGGCTGTGAAGAGTAAGGTGCAAAGGGTGCAGAGCAGCAAATTGCATGCCCTGCAGGCTGGGAATTAGCATTTTAGGTAATTGTGTAGGATGAATCAGATTTGACTCTACTTTTTTTACACTTAAACCAATAGGGTTTTAATATAGTGTGTTTGGTGCTGTCTTGCATCCACTAAGAAAACTTTTTGTTTGACTTGTGCTTACAGGTATATCATAAAACTCCCTAAGACAGTCGGCTTCAAAGTCATATCTGAGTATGACTTTGTATATCATATCTCTTCTGAGTATGAAGTTACTATTGTGACCATTTTAAATATGAGAAACCAAGGTACAAAATTGCTAAGCAAAGATTCTGCTGGACTGAGCCTTATCTTTGCACACAAATATAATTTTTGACTTTGTGGCTTCATTCAGAATTAAAAAATGAATAGAAATTTTGTAGATCAAAGCCTGTTGTGCTTGCAGCAGTAGGACTATATTGGGGTTGTCTAAGAGAAGTTCAATTCTGCGGCTCCAAATTCACCTTGTTTGTTATAGTTTCTGGTCTGTAAGTAAAGATTAGGAAGGTACTTACATTATAAATGTAAAAGCTGGGAAGGCAAACAGTTTCGAGGAGAAAGAAAAAGATGGATGTTTGCATGCAGCCAGATGTGTCTGGCTAATTCTCTCACCTAAAAGCTCAAGCAGGTGTTCACTTTGATACAATTCACATACTGCTGGCAGAAGCTATCAGCTGGAGTGGTCAATTAGAAGGTCCTGATGAGACTTCACAAGCACTAGTGTGAAATCAAAACTTGCTCCAAGTGTATTAGTACAGTTGGTAGTTGTCTCAACGGGAGTTGTAGTGTGTTGCATCTGGCATAGGAAGCATGAATTGCACCAGAATTAAGAAAATATACCTTACCAAATGTACTCTATTTCCCCATCTTTCCTGTGCCATTAATCCCACCAAGGGAGCTCTGGTTCAGGTTAATACTGGTAGCATGGTACTTGCTGCTTTGTGTGCTACAGGCAAATAAAAAAGGCATTACCACTTGAAACACATCAGGGTGTTCACAGTCTCAACAGTTGCATGAAGTTAATGAGCTACTGGAGAAGTTGCAGTACAGGTTCAGTACAGATGAAGCAAAGTCAACAGTCAGCATTGAGGGTTGTAGTATCACATAAAACTATGGGTGAATCAGAACAATAAGTTAATCAGTGCTGACCTGGATGGAAAAAGAAAGGTAGATGGTATTATGTAATTATTAAGTAATTCACAAACTGAGTTTTCATAGTTAGGGCCAGGTAGCAGTGGTACAAAAAATCACCGAACCATAGAAAGGCTTGGGTTGGAGGGGACTGTAAAGCCCATCTTGTTCCAGCCCTGCTGTCGTGGACAGAGTTGCCACTAACTAGATTTGGCTGTCCAGGGCCCCATCCAACCGAGCCTTGAATACCTCCAGGGATGGGACATCCACGGATTCTCTGGGGAAATGTATTAGTGAATCATTTTAAAGAGGTTTGTTTCTTCTTCCAGAAGCTCTTTTCTGCATTTTATAAGACTCTGAAAACTACCTAGATGATCAGTAGTGCTGTTTTCACTGTGTACATACGTATTTTCTTGTCTTCAGAAACATGCAAAATAGAAGACAAATTCTACTTTCAAAGATGTATTGTAGTGCGATGGTTTTGTCATAGGTCTTGCGGTTAGATTAAGCACTCAGTAAACCTCATTGTTGTTTCTCAGCAAAACACACAATGAGCCACGCATGTTTCCTTGATGAGGAATGAGGACAGTGAAGAAAACCAGTGTTTGAGGGCTGTTTTTATGATCACCATATGGGGAAGGAGTGTCTACATGTTAATATTTGTGCACATCTAATCCCACCACTGTCAATGGGATTTAAAATATCTACTAATCAATCTGATACATATGGTGTATGTCATGGAGACTAATGTGCTGTAATGCAGTAGCCACTGTATACAGAGAAGCCTCCCATGTGGCTGTAAACATCTGCTTTTGTTATCAGTGACTCTGGAGTAGTAAGAATTGTCAAAAGGGAAGAACAAAACAAAGGAAGGATAGCAAAAAAGACTTCAGACTTTAATCTTTATGGAGGCTCCTGAAGTGAAATACTTTGTGGGGAGGGAATGGAGTCATGTGTATACTTTCTGCATGGGTATCAAATAACCCCAGGCTCCCTCTTCCCCCGCAAAATAATTAGTCTTAGGATCCCAGCTTCTATACACAAATCTCTTAGATGCAGAGGTGGTGAACAGTATGGTTTATCTTTCATCTCCGGAGCATCCTTACTTTTTCCATAGTGGGACAAACCTCTTCTTGGTAATGCATCCTATGTCATTCTCCACTTGTATCCCACTTGTGTCCACAGAGAGGAGGAGGACAGTCCCTGACTGTGGGTTGTGTGGTACCAGAGGTAAGAGGCAGGTTAATGAGGAACTGGTTCATCTGATGCTGAAACCACACATTGGAGGTCACTGTTTTCCTCATGTGAGCAAACGTCAGCACTTATCAGCTGTGTGTATCCAGATATCTTTCTCAAGTACATTACCCGTGTCCTTTGGGTTTCTCGTGTTTGCAGGCTCCTAGAGGAACCTGAAGTTCAGGAAGCAGTTATCATAGAATCATTAAGGTTAGAAAATATCACTAAGATCATCTAGTCCAACTGTTGACCCATGCCCACTAACCATGACCCTCAGTGCCACATCTACACATTTCTTGAAAACCCCCAGGAATGGTAACTCCACCACCTCCCTAGGCAGCCTGTGCCAATAATGTTCTATCTTCCAAAGCACACACTGGATGTTATTCCCTAACAGTCAGAAATAAGGACCATAGTGCATCTCATGTTGATGGTGCTGGTTGGTGTAGGAAGGTGATGCTGCTGCTGTGTGAACATGCCTGCTGGTTGGGCAGATGGAGCAGAAGGAGGTTTGGGCTCCCAGGACCTGAAAACCTGTCAAACATTTTAAACTCATGCTGCACTTGAAACATTCATTGCAATGAACTACATTTGCAAAATCAATTATATGCACTGAGAGTTCTGGCTGTGATTTGCCTCAGAAATCTTCATCCATTTCAATTTTGTTTACAAAATTGTACTTTCTATTATTTAGGTAATATATACTGTCAAGAATTGCAAGAGTGTTTGCTGTTTCTCATTACTTAAACAGCAAAATCACCCTGAATACATGGCAGGGGGTCTGAAACCAGATGATCTTTAAGATCCCATCTTACCCAAGCCAGTCTATAAGTCTATGAAATCCCCTGTTGTGACATATACAGTGGAAACCATGATCTACATTTCGGCCCCTTCATCAACATTTTTTTTATTACTGAGATCGTCCTTGTCACTCCAAGTCAGTTTGTGGATTCATGTGACATCTTACGTGAACAGAGACATGGAACTAAAATGACATCCCAACTTTTTGACATGTTGCACACCATTGGTAGCTCAAGCTCTATTTCCTATTTTATGCGTTATCTCTCAGATACTGTAATGTAGTCAGAAAACTCTTAAATAACAGCACTCATATAAACAGTAACTACTGGACTTGGGCGCAACCTTCCTAAGTATCTTTTCCTTTTTTATTCACTAGATGATGACTGTCTCCCCCCTGCCACCTGAGCAGACGTGCACTCATGTCCTGGGCCTTATCTTCATTACAGTTGGATGAAATTTTTTCCAGGGTGTAAATCCAATGAACTCTTTCTAATATATAGGCTCTTTGTTTTAAGGCAGCTGCAGTGTTGTCCCTGCTGCTTTGAAGCCATTACTTTTGATACAAGGTAGCCATCCGAAGCCTTTGCTTTGGTTCCGCTTGCTGGAGATGGCATGAAAACAGAAGTTTTTATGTTCTGGACTTTCACCTAAACAAACAGAAAGAGTAGAAGTTTCAAGGATTTCAGCCTTCAGTTGTCATTAAAGCAATTTTTAAGTTAGCAGTTTAGGTAAAGGAAGGAAAGCACAGAGTGCTTGTGCATACCATGTTTATGTACCTTTGCTAAATCCACAGTAGCTTTCTGAGTTTTGTGCTAAAGAGAAAAAATATTTTCTTTTACTCTCACTTAATCTCTTAAGATTTTGACCGAACCTCATCTGCGGATTCTACATGCATAGTATGGGAAACAGGAGGAGTAGTTCACTCCTAGGCAGCACAGAGTAGCGTGACTTTGCTCCATCCCTGGAGGTGTGCAAGGCCAGGTTGGATGGGGCCTGGGTTTAGTACTTGATTTAGTAGTTGGCAACCTTGTCTGTGTCAGGGCAGTTGGAACCTGATAATCCTTGAAGTCCCTTCCAACCCAATCCATTCTATGATTCTGTGACTTCATCTGACACTGTGGAGACAGTGCTGTATCACTGTGCCACCGCAGAAGAGTTACAATGGGAGATAAGGCAAAAAAATCACCAGGAGAGACACAAACATCTTTATCCAGTTTACAAAGATTTTAGTTGGTACAGAGCGCAATGGCCAGTAGCCTGAGAAACAATCTCCATCTATCGGCAAAAGATTTCTCTACATAGAATTTTCATAGGACAGCACCTCAAAAGGAAAAAGAAGTACTCCTTACAGCTTCCTGATTTACTGTAGTTTAACACTGAGGAAATAACTGACGTGGAAAATTTAAGCCAGATATGAGACAGCAAGTATTCCTTATGACTTAACCTGCCTCCGACAGCACATGTCGCGGGACTGGAGAACTCAGCTTCAGGAATGTGGATTTCTTTAGGCAAATTCTGATGTAATGACAGAAAAATGGTGCTTGATTTTAATTGCATAGTAAAGTCTGGTTTATTTTGATAGTCTGTAGAGAGAGCACGTTCATCACGTTCAGATTCATCTACAAATCCAGGGCTCAGGGAGTAATTGAATCTGAAGTTCGGGCCCTGGGTCACTTCTCACAGGAACTTTGATATTTTTTCATGGCTGCTTTCTAGCTTCAGAGATTTTGAAGTGAGCTGATTTTCTGATCATGTACAACTGGCTGCCAGACAGGGTGTTTTACTTGTAATCTCTGAACTGTAGCCTGTCTGTTGTCACATCCGTTCACGCTGGGAAGAAGGTCAACCTACCCAACTAAAAGCAGTTGCAGTGGGTATTGCTTTACATGTTTCAGGGTGTGTAATTTTTCAGTGAAATGTCTTATTTGGTATTCAGGTATTTGATAAATGACCAGCCCTGTTGATGGTAGAGGAGAGCAATAGTTTATTTTGATTAAAAGTGTGAGTGAAATAAAGATGCCAGTAGGATGTGAGTGGCACAATCTACTTTTATTACTTAAATGCATTTTTATGTGTGCATTTGTTAAGCATTTCCCCAAATATTTTAAAATCATCTTATGTGACTGTTTGGTATTGAAAATGGATTTGACATAACACAGAGCACACATCTATGTATTACCTGCCTATCCATAACATTTGATGTCCTGAGGAACTGTGTGAAGTGTGTTAAGCCCTTGGAAAGTAAGGGATGCGTGGAAGTATTTAAAAATCTGTGACTGTCTCTGGCAGTTTATGCGCTGTGACTAATCTGATCGTACAGCAGCTTAACAATCAGTATGAGCACATGCTGCTGTGCAGTGGAAAAACTGTGCAAGAGAATGGGGAGAGTATGTAAGAAATTCAGTATTTCAGTGATGTTCCGTTTCTCATATGTTCGTTTTAAGGATGAACGATTGCTGCAGAGTTCAGGGAGCTGCAACGGGCTTCTCTCTTCCCTGTACTCCATCAGCAGCGGTTGTTGGGCTGCTCACAAGAGACAAACTAGATAGCAGAAGCAGATGACGGGTTTTTGTGACAAGCCTTGTGTGTTGTCTCCTCTCTGTTAAGATCAGTATTTGTATCCTGAAGAAAAGCTGGCAGGGTAGATTTTGGTGCATCTCTGTGAAGCAGCACACTGTTCCAGAGTGTCTGATCTGGGGAGCTTGGCCTTTTCCCCTGGATCCTTCCCAGCCAGATGTTACAGTGGTGCTTGGGGCAGGGCTGGCCTTCTCTGCTGGTGGATGGTCTCTGGTTGGCTTGAAGTAGTGATGCATGATGGGGCTAAGTCTGTCTGGAAAATGTGGACTTACACAGTTGTCTTTTGTTGCACATGATCCAAAATGTTGCTATGTGCTGATTTAAGCAGTAGGTAGGATTTGCTAAATGTATACTGATTTGCAGTGCTTTTGGGGCCAGCCTTGCTCTGTTGTGGTTGGGCAGAGCTGCACTGAGGCTGGAGGAGCAGTTCCCATGTTTTTGCTGGGAAGCAGCCGCAGGGAAAGCAATCAGCAGGCTACAAAGAGTTGTCCAGGCAAAAGTAGGACTGCTGCAGTCAGAGGCCCGGGGTGGCTGAGAGCTCCTAGAGCTTTCATCAAGGACTGGCTTTACTTTTTGACAAACATCATTTCCCCAAACCCTAAGGGGCTTGAGAGATATTTCAGTGCTGAAACTGAGAGCAGCATGCTGCATATAGAGGCAGAGTGAACTGCTTGCAGGCTCCTTTTTCAGTGCCTTAACTCGGATAAGGCTTTGTTCTCCCCTCCTGTGTTGGAGCCGTGAGGTGAGCACGTCCATACAGCAGGTAGTGACAGGTAGCTGGGGTGAGGATGGAGAGCAGCCAAATGCCCAGCACAGGGTGATGTTCTCCCTAAAATGGCTGCATCCATTTGAAGGGTGCTGATACAGCTGCTCATAGCTAATTCCCATTGCATTTCTTTGTGAACAGTGCTAAAAACCAAGTGATTTGTAAAAGCCTCCAGCTACCTGAGCTTGGAAATTTGTTTTATCCACAGTTAAAGCTGCTTTGCCCTGCAGAGAAGCTTCACTTTTGTCTATAAGGTAGGAAGAGACCTGCAAACTCCTTTCTCAGTTGTTTCTCAACAGAAGTTACTGACATAAAAGTCTGAATGTAATTATCTTGCTGGAAAAGAACAGTTTTCTCAGCGTGCTTTATATAATATGGCTAGCTGCTGTCTTCCTTAATTAAATTATGAAGTGTTCAGAGAGAGAAATGGCTCTCGCAGTGGGCTCGCTGACCCCGCAAGGCGTACTGAGGAAGTTGAAGGCAAAACAACTGTCCTCTCTTGAACCGTATTCCCTGAAAGAATAGTGGAGATGTAAATAATGCAGATAGGTTATCTGAAGACAGCAGTCAAAGTGAGCCAAAGTTGCCTCCCATATTTTTCTTTAATTGTGTTATAGGAAATGGTACTGAATTGTTTTATTTCCTAATAGTCACATCCTTATTAGCCTCATGTTTTTCCTTCCCGTACTCCTGCTGTGGGCTGCATTGTATGTGGGAATTTCTACGCTATAAAACCTAAAAACTCGTTAGAGAGAAACAGTTCCTAATTTATAGAATTGTTAGTCATTTGTACTCGGTGGTTTTGCCTGCTCATCTACGTGTACACTCTGAAGTGTCCCATGTTTTATGGCAGATGTGGGCAAGATTTGAAAGGATTATTCAGACTTTTTAATTGGCTATTTATGATTTTATTGGTCTTCATAAATTAAATATCCTCTTTATTTTAGAAAGGACATGTCAAAATGCCAGAAGGAAGGGACTGATGAAAATAAATTCCTCATTCCCTTGAGATGCAAATTATTCTCTCCCTCTTTCGCCCGTGCACCGTGGGGTGACTGGAGTAGCACAGCTTGTCAGGAACTTGAGCTCAGCATTGCAGGGAACCCTGTGATGTTAGGAGGAAGAGATCTATTGTTACCTCTGCCATTAAATGTGAAAATATCTTTTTTCTTTCTGCCGTCCTCAGAAACTAATGAAATCATAGCAGATTATTGTCATTTGAAGCCAGTTTACATTCTGGAGAAAAGACCCCTACCAATTTTTGCCTTTCTTTTTAACTGTAAACATTTTTAGTAAAAGCCATCATCTGTGTGCATTTTGAGGTTATTCATTTTGCTTCTCTCTTTTATTGGGTTTGTTTCTGAATCTTATCAGTGAGTTAGAGCTGAGCTTTTTTAATTCAAATGGCATAATGCCCAATCCCCTGAGATTAGTTGGCAAACGATTCTGGGCACCTTGCCACCTGGCATTTTTCAGATCAGGGCTGCTAATAAAACACCGGAAAAAAATAAGATTGTTCCAGACATGCAAACCCCTGAAGTTTCAGGGAGTGAGGAGTGACAGAGCTTTCACAAACACACCCAGTATTCTGTGGCATGGCTCTGAAACGGCTCAGGAAATACCATCATAATACCTCTGCAGAAGAATGATACGGAAGTAAATGTTCTTTGAGTACAAATTAATTTTTCCTTTATTCAGTTTGCAGTTGAAATGCATATTCCTCATTTTCTTGGTGCTTTGTCTCCACATTGAGATCTTTGGGATTGCTGCAGTGGAGTTGAGCCCTGGGAGCTTAGCAGTCTGCCACAACACCATTTTAGTGCTGAAGACCATAGTTCCTGGGTCCTTGGCTATAAGGATTCCAGGCAAATCTAAAGAATATTTGTTGGCTGCAAAAGACCTTCAATGCAATGTTTCCAACACAGCAACTGGCATTTTCTGCTTATAATTTTTGTTTCCTCAGAAAACCTCTAAAACTCTTGACTCCTGGATAAATGGGTCCCAGGCCATTTAAGGCTTTATAGGTCTAGACTAATATCTTAAAACTAGCAGGCTTGCCCAAGCAGATTGTGCCTTACAGATTTAATATGCTCATGAATTAAAATGCCACTAACAAGCAAGTTGCCAAACCCTGCACCAGCTGAAGTTTTCTGTACACATTTGACAGGTTGTCTTATACACAGCATATTGCAGTAGTCTGAAGGCACTGATTTGCATAAGTAGCCTAGCCAAAAGCAATAAAAAAGAGGTGCACAGTAGGAAATACTTCTTCAGTCCAAGAAAAAGGATTTCTTTTTTTTCTTACGGTTATTTTCTCCCTTCATTCTCACTGTCTGCTTTCTTTATTGAGGATTAGTTAGCAGTAGTTGTAGACCGGGCATGCCAATAAAGCAACCTTGAGCAACTAGTTATTTCTTCATGGTTTTCCTTTTGTAGAGAGTAGTAATAACAGGTCCTGTGTTTCTTCTAAGAAACCACATTTTCCTGTTTTCTGAATGTAATGGAATATAATTAGATGTATATACTCTGTTTATTTGCTGGAGCCTTCTTCTGTACTCACCCCGTCATCATCCTGGTTTTCTAGTGGCTTTGTATAGATTTTAAAAAGAATTTAGAAAGAACGACAGTGTGTTTGGAGGAAGGAAAGGGATCAGATCCATAGTAGCTCTCAGAAGGTGAAGACTGTACAATGCACTGCCAAAAATCCAATGGGGTTAAGAGAGGCTGAGGTTTTTCACTCCATTTTCTGCTGTAGCTTCCACCCAGGTGTCATTCTCGCAGAATTCTTCTTTTCTTGTGGCAGTTATTTAAATTATATACAATTTGCTCTGTGTGTTTCTCAGCCTTTAAGTAATGTAAACAGGACATAAAGTTACATCTGTACAGAATTGTCTTTTATTTAAAAGGAAAAAGTGGTCTTTGTATCCTTCATGTATACGTACAGTGACTTTGGATGAATAAATAATATTAATTATTGAAAGACCTCTGTTCTGTGTGCTGGACCAGTTGTTAAGTAGTTGCTATGATAAATAAGGCACTGAGCAATGTTCCCAAGTTGTTGATGTATGATTTTTTCTATCTCTTGCTAAAGCTGAATAAAAGCAGTAAGAAAGGGCCTCAATTTCTGCTCTGAAATAAGGCTGCTGAAGAAGTAAGAGAATAAATTTGGTCTGTATCTGTGAAAGCTTTGACTTCAGCGCCACGAGTAGAAAGCAGTAGCAGAGCACCTTTTCAGCCAAAGGGCAAGGAGACACTGATGTCTCCATGAAGGCCCCGGCAGCCTTTGTCAGGCTGGCTGCTTCCCAACACTGGTGATAACTTGTGTGTCTTGTGCTCATCTTCCTTGGTCAGTATCTGGGATGACTTCCAGCTGTCTGGTTAAATCCTTGGCAGTCAGTGCTGATACCAGCAAGGATGTTTGATGTCTGCAGCAGAAGAATTCAATTCATTTTGATGACCACATAAATGAGTTAGATTTATGTTTGGTGTCAACACCCTTGCACAGGAGAAGTCACTGGTGACAGGAGTGACTTTTCCGTTGCAAAAACAGGCTGGATGAGTGATTGAGCTTTTTCTTCTCTTTCTTCAAGCAAACTGGAACTGAGATTCTTCCTGGGAAGAGCCTAGCAATGTTTACACCTTACTCCCCCCTTCTCTTTGTCCCTAGTATGTTTGATAAGCTAAGGGAAGAAATCCTAAATGAACAGAATTTCTGTTATCTCTCAGTGAATATCTGAAAGCTCAAGCTAAAGCAAGTCTGTAGTATCAATTTTGGATTCAGTTTCACAAGAAACAATTTTATATAGGATAACAGAATCATTGAATAGAACCACAGAATTTTTTTGCACTGGGAAGGACCTTAAAGATGATCTAGTGGTAACCTTCTGCCCTGGGCAGGGCTGCCACTCACCAGATCAGGCTGCCAGAAGCCCCATCCAATGTGGCCCTGAACACTTCAAGGGATGAGACATCTGCAGCTTCTCTGGGCATTCTGTTCCAGTGCCTCACCACTCTTACAGTGCAGAATTCCTTTCTTATATTTAAATCTGCTCTTTTATTTTAAAGCAATTGTCCTATCATGACAGTGATAGAGTCCCACTCCAGCTTTTCTGTAGGCCTCCTTTTGGAACTGAAAGACCTCAATGAGGTCTTCTCAGAGCCTTCTCTTGTCGAGGTTGAGTAACCCCAAACTCCCTCAGCATCGTCATCATAACAGAGGTGCTCAAGCCCCCTAATCATCTCTGTGGCCCTCCTCTGGACCCTCTTCAACAGATCCACGCCTTTCTTGTGCTAGGGGCTCCAGAGCTGAATGCAGTGCTGTCAGGGTCTCATGAGGACAGAGTAGAAGGGGAGAATCACCTCCCTTGCCCTCCTGATCACACTTCTTTAGTTGCAGCCCAGGATATGGTTGGCTTTCTGGGCTGCAAGTGCACGCTGCCAACTCATGTCAAGTTCCTGAAGTGGGAATGGACAGGGATTTATTTATTTACTCTGAGGTCTGTGCTAACCAATCTACTCTGTCAAGTGAAAATGTTATGATGTAGTTCGTAATGTTGTTTTACATAGTTCTTCAAGGAAGAAAAAATATGTAACACAGGAGATGGCCAAACCATGCAGGAAACAGTTGTGGATTTACCAGGAACAGTGAGTGGATCTTGAATTCTCATAGCATGTGTGATACTTCTTGAACTACGTTTTTTTTTTTTTTAAATCTGCAATGCCTATTAGTTACCCTGAAGGGAAGATCTTGTCCTTTAATGTTCTTGAAGGTCCTAGCTGTTCACTTGCTTTTAGTTGCACAGTTATATACTTGTCAGTATGATTAATGAGCAATGTAAAGTATGCACACACACACTCACACACAAAAAAAGAGGGAACAATGACAGATCTTCCCTGAGCAAGAGACAAATCTAAAAAGGCAGTAAAGTACTTGTATTTGGTGCAAAAGCAAAACAGTTTTTACTTTCATCTGATTCCAAAATACCACAGTGCACACTTACACTAAGTGAATTTATGAATTTTACATCCTGAATTTCAAAATTTTACATCAAGAAGGTAAACATATGTAGCATGGATGCCACAGTAGGCACATGCTTCATGTCCATCAAATGGATGAGAAACTGCAGAATTGTTTGAAGCCTCTTCATGTACCCATCAGGGTGGGATGTCACCCAGTGCAACACATTGGCTCAGGGCAGGGTCAGCTCAGCAGGCTGTGTGGGGCTGGGTGCTGAATGCCTCCAGGCATGGAGACTTCACAATTAATTGATTCTTTTAACTTACATACAAAACATATACTTAGGTTTGGGTTAGCAGAGCTGATACCAAAAGGAAATGTATGTGTTACAATACCTTTATGCACGCTCTTGTCATAAATATAGTTGTTTATGTAAAAGTCATACTGAATCTATCACAGTATTTCCTCAGTGAAAACATGAGGTACACAAATTCACGAACACTTTTGAAAGGCGATCCCTGAGTGATGTCCAGTGTTCATTGTGTATATTTTTAGGACAGTTTCATGGCTCAAGAGTGGTTGCGCTAGTTTGGGTTTGTGATAAGAAACTAAGGATGTGTAATGCTGTGGCTGAAATTGGTGCTGTAGTTTCATGACCTTAATGCTTAGCAATGAAAGTTTTAGTTTAGTAACTAAGACCAACATGCTTTCTGTGATGTGGGACAAAATTTGTAAAGAGGGATCTTCAGTCAAAGTAAAAATTTTTGCATCTTTGTGAACGTGAAGGATGTTGGCTCTTTACCTAGGAATGTGAATCAGGAAATCGGTCTATTTGTCCAACAGACAGAATGACTGACTAACTTTTTTTCCATGTGACCTGCAAAGCTTAAATTTTCTTTCAGCCTTTCAAGACATTTTTACTGACCTTAGAACATTTCAAAGTTAATATTTCTGTTCAGCTGTTGTTTAAAGCCGTCACAGAACTCACCTAAACTGACCCAAAAGAGCATTTTCTAAAACAGTGACCTGTTTTAGAAATGAAATATCTCTTTTGGGACAAGATTTGTTCCTGATACAAGTGATACGTTGCTGCATGTAGCTGTATGGTTGTAGCCTACAGCAGGAAATCGGGAATTATTTCTGTCTTAGCCGTTCTGTGCTGGATGACTGACTTTTGCTGCACAGTGAGATGCTATCTTTATGTCGTTGCCTCCCAAGAAATATTATTTGTCATTATCAGCAGTACTGTGGATGAGTAGTGCAAGAGCAGTTGAATAACTTTGTGTAGCACTTCCTGAAGAATGACTGAGCAACACGCTGATGCGTGAATAACTTCTGTAACAGTATCAGTGCTTGGATATCTTTTTCTTGACAGACTTTACAGCCAGCCCTAATCATCATAACTGATACACTGCATTTTGGTACATGGAAATGGTAGAGCTGTAGCTGAGAATGATAGTAAAGTGGAAAAAGCAAGAAAGCAAAATGTAGCATTTCTGAAGAATTAATTGTAGTTTTCATACTTTCTTGTAACTGATATTTTGGGGCAACTGATATAATCCTAAAGTGAGTTATTTTGAAAGCAAATAGAAACAGCTGATCTGGACAAGTATGTATGTGCATATAAATATGTGTGTGTATACTAAAAAAAAAGGAAAGAAAAAAGTAATGGAGGTGAAACTGGACAGCTTTGGAGTCAAACATCTCATCAGTCAGTCTTATATCAATTCTGGTTTTTGTATGGTGCTTTTGAGGCTCTGAAATGCAGATCAGCAAGTATTTGTTAGGACGAATGGGAAAGTTAAGAGGGATAAAAAGTGCAGCATTTTATCGAACTATTATATTAGTTTTAAATTTCCACTAGAAATCCCATTGCTCGGAGAAAGACTTGAGAAAATGCCCATAAAGATTCAAATGGTCTTAACTGGAAACATCTGCACAAGTCAGGTGCTGCTTGTTAGGTCTATTCAGCAGCTGAAGAGGCTGAAGTTGAGCTATGCTGAAGTTGCAGAAAATGGGTTTAAAAGGAACCAGAACCAGAAATGGATAGATTGACGGTATATCTGGGCTTGGGCCATGGGAGCTCTGCCATTGCAATGAGCAGAGCAGAGGAATCAGAGCTGTCACCTGGAGGGCTACTGTGATACTCCCATTCTCCATAAGCATGAGAGAATGTGAGGAAAGTGCACTGAGGGACCTTTTGCGTAGAGAAACACTTAGCCTAGCAGTTAGCTGTATTTATATTACAAATTAAAATTTCCATTCCCTATGGCAATTAAGCTACTAAAATTAGCTTACCACATGGAGCCTTCTAAAATGAAACCATTGCCTTTACATGTTTGTGATCTGTACAACTGATGTATATAATATGAATATATATTTCAATATGTATAATATTATGTTCAAGTAATGTGTGTATATATTTTGTGTATATATAGTCCGTGTGTGTGTTTATAGTTTGTATTTCCTTGATTAATTAGGGAAGTAGCTAGGGCTTTTTACAGCCTGTGACTGAATTAATAATGAACAGAGGAAAATGTAGTTTAGATGAATGCTTTCATGCGGCTTTGGTCAAATTACTTAGAGGTGGAAATAATCAGCGGTTGAGTTAAGTGAGAGGCATGATATATACTGGAAAAGCTCCATCGTATGTCAGATGTTTTACAACTGTGATAAATGGCTCCAGATAAATAACGCTAACATGTGTTAAACAAGTTCAGGCCAAGTGCAGTATGGTATGGTAAACAGAGATTGCACTTCAGGAATGTTTGAAAATATAAATGGGTGATATATGGTTTTGAAGAGCACTCTTTTCTCTGCGGAGGGTAAAAGAAAGATTCTTCGAAGATGCTTCAGATATAACTTTTTATTATTGTAACTGTTTTTAACAAGTACAGACCTAGAGGTTTGCTGGTACTGAAAGCGATTGTTTGGGTTGTTCAGCTGTTTTGAGCAGTGTATTCCAGGCAGGTTTGAAATAGGCATGAAATTGCCTTGGATCAGCACAGAACTAAACTGTAGGGAAAATAAAACAGTACTTGGAGGGACTTTTCCTTTAGATTCTATTTATTAGGAAAACTGTTGATGAAGAGTGAAACTTTACGAGGAAGTTAGTCACAGTGAAGCTAGGAATGCTGGTTCTGTCAACTTCATGAGGTGAAGAGAGCTCCTTCCCCTAATGAGCAGCACACTGTTGCTGGGGAAGGAGCTGGGCAGCCATGCTTTCAGAACAGCAAACCTGGTCCCAAAGCTATGTTTGCTGTTTTTTTCTCCCTTCCTTTTTCTAAACTGTCGTGGCAGGAAAATACGTGTGTGTGTGTGTATATATATATATATATATATGTATATGTATATATATATATATATACACAGATATGTACGTAATATTGCTGCTGCAGTAGGGGAAGGTACATTGCAACCATGAATTCACGTGTTTTGAAGTTCATAGTGTATAAATTTAAGGATACAGATTTTAATTACATATTTGTTTCGTTCTCTTTGTCTTACAAGAATGATATATGTCTTGAACTGGACAAAAAAGTAACAAAAGATATTGCCTGTTCCTTTGAGGAACCCATATCCAAAACATTTTGATAATGCAAGAAAAAGCCCAGTTTTCTGCCAATGTAAATTTACAAAAATATTGAACAGTCTCTTGATCTCACTTGCAAAAAGGTGCATAGTTCATAGTCCACTGAAAAAATAAGAACATGGTGCTGCTGATGAGGAAAACAAGAATTTGGACATCGTTTATTTCATTTCAGAGTAGCACTCCTATATTTTCTATCTTGTCTTAATATGGTTTCTTATGTAATTTTCACTGATAATTCTTCTCTAAACTTTAATTCTGGATCTGGAGGGTCTGGAATTCAATGCGCCCAGATCATCAGGTTTGGGGACAGGATCTGAGTGCTGCTCAGGCAGCCCTCAGTGGCAGGAGTCATTCGCTCCTTGTCTCTGCATCCCTTCACTGGGAGGAGTCACAGAAGAGCAGGCCGCACCAGGGCAGTCAGTGGAAGGAGGTCCCATAGTAATGCAAAGCTATGTTCCAGCACTGACTTTCTGTAGCTCTCAGCCTCAGCTTAAAGCGTTGCAGTTTCCAGACTGTGCAGCTTAATAGACCATTCCAGTCTGTTTTAGCTGGTTTTGGTGGTGAGGGAGGAATTGAAATAATTTTCTCTGCCAGAAGCTAAATCCAAACCTGCTTTTCATGTGAGTGTCTCTCACAGTGGCACGTAGGATCTGTGAGGCTCATGCACTTAAGCAAACTCTCTCATTTCCAAGTGCAACTGAGCGAAGCATGCAGCATGGAGTTTCTTACTTGCTGTACCTGTCTAGGGAGGTGAAACAGTTGCTCAGGTATTTTCTTGTATACCCAACCATGCTGCCAGTATCACACATCTTGTTCCCGGGAATGTGTGGTGTCTGGTAGGGCTGCCAGTTCTGGCACAGGGAGCTCAGGGCTGCTAGCTCCCGCACGCTGTTACCTTGCTTGTCAGCCTGCTGTGTTCATCCTGGTGCCTGTGCCACATTCTCTGGATGCTTCCTCGTGTCTCTCTGGCTGAAAGGCACTGTGTAGCACAGGTAGCAGCAATGGGGCAGCCAGCAGGCGTCCACATCAGATGAGAGTCCTACACCAGCGTGGTTTAACTTGAGGCCCACTTTGACTCGCTTTCTCTCTTACCCATTCTAGTTTATTCTTGGGATTTTCTTTTCCTTTCAGTTGCAAAAATGATGCATTTTTCATCTGTCCCAGCAATTTCAGAGTGATGGGAAATTTTCGGACCCTGAACCATTTTGACATCTGCTTTAAGTATTTGTGCTACCCTCTGTCCTTTGGCACATCTGATGATTTTCTTAATTTCTTTTCTGTTAGAAACCAGCTTATTTTAACTTGATTTCTGTTGATTTAACTTATATCCTGTAGGCATACAATCTCTTCAAGGATTTAGATTTTCATACAATCTTTCAAATAACTGTAGCATAGTTTCTATCTTTCTCAATTTGATCTTTGTATCTTAAATATGCCTGTGACTTTAAGTAATGAGGTGAGTATTGAAGGCAAACGGGTCAGTGATGTCCAGGAGAAAACTACCTTACTGCTATTAATAAGAGCCCTAAAACACATCAAGATGCATGGCAAAGGACAGGCCAACTTCCTTGAGCAGAGCTGATTAACCAGCCTAGTGCTTTTTATTGAGATTGTGTCTGCTGGAAACTGAGACTTGCTTAAGGGACTGTTCTTTGCTGTATTAATGTTGTTATACTTAGCAGAACAAAGACCTGGTCTGCTGAAATGCTCTATATTCAAAATCAGTAAACCCTAAGTTGAATTGTTGTGTCCAGGTTTGGCCACTTAAGAGTGTGCAGGGACTGGCAGAAAGCCTGCAGCGTCTCCCATGAGCTCATGTAATGCAATGCGGTCTCTAGGTTTTAAGGATGTGCAATACCACTGCAATCACCAGCAGTGATCTGAGAAGCAGTGCCTTTATCAGATTTCTACCACCACTCCCTGCTGATACTGTCTCTTTTGCCTGATGCCTTTCTATCAGGTGAGTGGTGTAAGCCCACTGTCTACATTTTCAAGTGGCTTCTGATAGCATTCAACATCTGCAGTTAACTGGGAGGCTGAGTCCCCAGAGGTCTTTCAGCTGGAAAACCCTGATGTACTTCCTGAGGATGGACGGGGCTCACTGGAACACCCCAGTCTTAAAGTTATCCTCTGACCCATTTTGGCAAGTCTTATGCAACAGCAAAATTTGATCTGAACTTGAAGCTCAGGAGCTCATTCAGGTTCTTGGCAGAAACTTGTGGTTTCTGAGCTCAGATGTTTCTGCCTCTATCCTAGCTGTCAGCACAGATAAGACACAATTCTGAGGATAGCAGGTGTGGGTCTGCTATCATTTTTCCAACATTTTTTGCCTTTTTTTTTTTTTTTTGGTAATTGATTGATATAATTTGCTTGTTGCTGTCTGTTTACTAATACTTGCTGAGTATGCAGGACAACGTGTTGGCACAGTGTGCTTTAAATGGAATGAAACCAGAAAACTCATACAATGACCAGCATCATGTTATTAAATGCTTGTAATCCAAAAAGCACTGATGTCCTTGTGTAAGCACAAACATAGAGTTCAGCAATTCAAAGACCTATGTGCAAACTGAAACAAAAGTTGAAGATTTGCTTTGACTTACGTTTTTTTATAATTATTTCTTAGCCTCAGACTGGTTACAGTAATCTCTAAAGAAAACAGTATGTTCTTCTGCATTATTTTCTTTTCTAGCAATTTTCCCTGGCTACATTTACTTGCATGATGTAACCTATATTTTAGCATAACAACTACTTTCCTACTGTATTACTGTCCAGGGAACAATTCTGCATCAGTAGGGAGATCAATAAGATGACCTCTCAAGTCTTTGCCATCACCACCTTCTGTAATACAGTGCTGTAATACTTGACCTTGCTCTGTAGCCTTTTTCCTTCTGTAACCCTTTGACTCTTACAAAGAGCATTCACAGCATTTTTGGCCGTATGAAAGTGCCCTCCTATGAAGTTATCTAACTTAAATGCTGTTTCCTGCACTTCAGGACTGAAGGGCTTATTAGTGCCTTTGCATTCAAGTGAGGAGGGCCTATCTAAATAAATCTGAGCAGGGAAATGTGCTGCAGTGCCTGTTCCAAAGCAGGACTGAATATGCTGAACAGGCAGAGGATATCTATTCTTTTGTAATATGTTGGCAGGGCTGTAACTTTCAAATATGCCTTTCTAGTGCTGCTTTTTTATGTCGTGGAAGGAAGGAAGACCTGCTTGAGCAGTCTGTTCTAGATCTTTACTCCCTTTATGGACCTGCATATTGTGCTTCACTGCCATTGCTCTTTCCCCCTGTGTTCAGAATGCATTAGTAGGCATCATACTGGGTGTGAGGCATAACTCGAGGTGAATTCTGTATGCTGGCTTGCAAAATCAGAAAGGAAAAATTTGAGAGAACTAATTTGGATGCCTTTCTGTCCCTGCTTGCTCATAACCTTCAGCTTGTAAATAAGGGCAGATGCTGTTTTTTGGAGTTGGACCAGCAATGATTGCTGAGAACTCCCCAGCTTCAGTCAGTCCATGAAAACCAGTTCTAGAAAAGATAAATATTTTTTTGCAGTGAACAGCCCCGTATGTTCTTTATCTTTTCAGAGGCAACTGACGTATAAAGCCTGTAGTGTTTTTTCTCCTGTTTTTTTTTTTTAATTACTGAAATGCTTGAGCCTTTTGAGCCAAGCATTTTTTTCCTTTTTTTTTTTTTAATTTTGCTGCTGTTTTCTGTGCAGTTAGTATCATTCCTCTTTGATTGGGTTTTACTGTCCTATTCTAATGCTTACTTTGTAATTTAAATGCATAACCTACTGTTATGCTCTTCTGCTGTTGGGCTTTTCTACCGCTTACATCCTTTTTTTGGCAGCAGCATTTCTGCAGAACTGAGTAAGGAATACAATATTGAGTGCAGAGGTACAAAAGTTAGGGAAAAAGCACCAGACCACTTCTGTCAGCCAGGCTCGCCCTGTCCTCAGCCCACATCAGCTGGTATTTCCTTCCTTGTTATTAATGAGTAAACAGGGCCTTAATACACCAAGTAAATAAGAAATAGAAACGGGGAAAGGAAGTTTTACATCATCTGGTTTTAGGATTCCCTTTATTCTTAGCATGAGAAGATGTACAAGTATGGAGTATCAGACACCATAGCTGTAACCTGCAGGATCCAGATGAAAAGTAATGTTCCCTTTTGCACTTCACTGTGTAAACAATTACTGCATTTTGACATCTCCCTTTAGGGTAAGTGATTTGCATTTGTGTGCTGTAGTGTGTATGGATAGTGGGATAAATGTTCTTCCTAGTTCCAGTGCATGTGGATGGGCTACAAGAGCAAAAGAACAGTAATTTAAAGCTTTCCAAAGGGGAAATTCAGGCTAAAGGTTTATCTGTTCTTTCATCTCTGTTTCCTTGTCCTCAAGATCCTCATTCTTCTCTTCAGTCCTCTGGAGCTTTCTATTGTTACTCCTTTTTCCCTAAATGGTTGAATTGCATTTCATATCTCTTGGCAGTATAGGTGCAAGAACTTTGGTTTTTGCTCTTTGTTTGGAGGACACTGATACTTGGAGAAGTGGATACATTTGTTACTCAATTAAAATTGTTCTGACAACTTCATGTTAATTCACTTGTGACAGAAGGTAGGTAGGACTTACAGTGCTTCAGAAAACCATCCAGAAAAACTTCAGTTCAAAGCCTTCTTCCCCAAATGGGATTTCCACCCTGCGTTCTCTCCCTGTGGGAGTGCACTGGATGTTTGTTGCCTGTGGTTTCTTGCAATGGAAGCAAAAAATAAGTTAACCCTTGTAAGAGCTGTAGGAAAACCTGAGGTGTGAGTGTACAGAGCTGCACTGCAATTCTGGCAGTATGGGGTAACTGTCATCACCAGCAGAAATCTCACCTTGCAGCCCAACCCACGGGCTGCCCTGTGCTTACAAATGCCTCCTTCCCACAGCTGGCTCTTGGCACCATCTTCTTTAAGCATTTGGCTTAGGGTAGAGGGCAAGGCAGGGCAGGATATCTGAGGCTGTTCTGTGGCTTTCGTACTCTCACTCCCCAGTGATGGATCCTTCACAGAGAAAGGGAAGAAGTATGCAGGCTCACAGCTCTACTCATATGCAGGCTCCACAAAGGATCCCCCTCTTGGGGTAGGGGCAAAGGACCCCGTGCTGAGCAGAGGGGCTGTCCCAGCTAATTAGCCAAGCAGCTGTGCTGTCTCTGAATGAAAACGAACTGCAGTGGGTTTTGTCCTCATTGTGAGGCTGGCAGCATTCCTCAGGATGCAGCGAGGAAATTCCTGGGGCTCGGTCAGTGCTGACAGTAAGGTGGGCTCTCGGTTCCACTGCCAGCCTTGACTTACACGCAGCCCATTGCTTTTCATCAGCTCATACTTTATTGTGGAAAACTCCACACTTTTTCCGCACCAAGTGCCTGGCCTTTATCCCTGGATTAATGGGAGAATATATAGCTAGAGTTTACATGTGACACTGCACTCCTGGATGTGTAACTAACTATTTGACCAGGAAAAAGAAATAAAACCAAGATCGGGTAAAGAGAAAAAATGAGGATTCATAATATGCAAAGCAAAGTGATCTCAGTAGAAGCAGCAATTATGTTAATTTATTAGTGGGCAATCTGCCTATGAATGAATCCCCTTCTAGGGGGTCTCAGAGTAAAAGGAGAGCACACTGTCTTGCCAGCAAATGTGTTGCTAGCTTTTGTGGACAAAAACAAAACAACAGAGGCTCTTCTTGGCATTGGACCAGGTCTTTTCTTAGAGTACTGCTTTAATTTGCTTGATGTATGTGAAAGAATGGCACACTGCGCTAATTACTTTTATATACAGTCATCCTAGGGATCTGCAGTCCTGTAGGTACCTGTGGGTCCACTTGAGTTAGCATGGTGAAGTCTATCAGGCTGTTACCTGAAGCCTGTTTTCAGGATGGGACCCAGACACACAAGTTTTTGCCATTCTGCTCCAGTTTTAACCTAGTTTTATGGTTGTGTAAATTCATTCAGAGTAACACCCATTTAAAACTGAAGTAGTGTAGTAATAAATTCAGAGGTGTGGCACTCTGTTTTTCCGGAAAGTTTTTTTTATGGTAATAAACAACTTTATTTTTTGTTTACCCTCCCTCCCCAGTCAGTGCTGGTGGAAAACACCACAGTCGAATTAAATTCTGAAAGGCAGATTAACTATTACTTCCTTTTGCTGAACATTCTAGACAAAAGTGTTTTATTCATTGTTGCAGGGACAAGAAATTAAATTTTAGTTTCTTAGCACCAGCCGGTTTGCTAATGGCAGACAGAATATTACTCCTGTCCCATGCAAGGAGTTCAGCAATGAATGGCAGGAAATATTTAAAATGTCCTTTAATTAGATCTGCACCAGGTGCCCTGCTAATGTAATCAAATGTAGAATTAATCTCCCTTTTATGTTTTTGTTAGGAAGGGAGCTTCATCTTGAAATTATAGCTTAAAGAGAAGAAGCATGGATAGGAGATCTTGAGGTCATTCAGGCAGCAGCAAGTGAAGCAGAGCAACTCCCATTTGTGCTCAGCCAGATGTTCATGAGCCTTTGCCAATAGCTCAAAAGGCTGATGCTACATAAATTACTATATCCCAGGGACTAATTCAATGGGTGTGATGGAAGAGGAAGGGAGGAGAATGGTGCCCTGTCGGTCAGAGGTCAGGTGTAGCACATGGAACTGAGCCATGCAATATTCAGACAGTTTTTTTATTTTTTTTTAATTGTGGATTTAAAACAACAACAACAACAAACTTCACACAGAAAGTGGAAGGAAAGTCAAAAATTTCATTAGGAATTTAAAGGCCAATTACTGTTCTCTTTAAATCCTACTTCCCATGTAGTCAAACGAATTGAATTCTCACTGAAGTTTGAGCCTCTGACAGTCATCTTTGAAAATATATAGTCCCTTTGGAAAGCTACTGGTGGTCTGATAAAATAAAGATCCTTAAGGCTTCTCTTGCTTTCTGAAAAGATGCCAACTGCAGACTGATCTGCCTCACCGCCACTGTCATTATTTGAATGGAATTTGTCTAGAAAAATCCCTTTTCATCTAGTGTGTGTTGTTTTTCTTTCCTCTCCAGGAGAGTTATTTTTACAGAAGTAAAAGCAAACAAACAAAAACCCAGGGTAATAAATAATGGTTTTCTTTTAAAGCGTGAAGCGTTCTCTCAAACAAAGCACCGTGACTGCAAGAAAGGAGGCACTTCTAGCTTGCTGCCTCTCCTGCTCGTGTCTATTATCACAAGCCCAGTTTCTTTGACATCCCACTTGTAGAAAGAGGTGGTAAGCACTGTCATTGTCTTTCAAGACAATGCACCTAGGCCATATGGTGCAAAGGATAATTTAACAAATGTGACTCTTGCTTGTTACAGGAAGGCAAATAAGAATGAAGCTTGTACCGTACCAGGAACAGTTTTTCTACCATGTGGTTTCAGAAGAGTTTACTCTGATGTTGAATGTTTGAGGATATCAGTGCTGATGCCTTCTATTTTCTCAAAACGTCCCTCAGGCTAAAAATGCAAAGCAGGATTTCAAGGGTAGCGGGATCCCCGTTTAGCCAATCAGTATTGCTCTATCAATGGGAAGCTACCATGGAGGGACAAAGTGCCTTATATCTTTCTTCTAAAATAAAGAAATAAGCAGTGCCCTCTAGTGTTAGTTACCATCAAAGGAAACCTCTAGGGGACTTCTCTAGCATCTAGATAACCACAGTTAAACCTTTTCCGCAGCTGCAGATGCCACTCTTTCCTTTCTTCTTCACTACTTTTGTTTAAGAAATAAATGCAGTGGCATAGCTTACTGTGACATACCTTTCTGAAATGTGCCCGTTTATTGCTAAGTAGACCCAGTCAGTCAGCTCAGACTTCCTGACCTAATGTACCCTGTCCGATCTTGAAGCGCAGGAGTGTGTATATCTGCAGTCCATTGCTGACATGTGTGAGGACTGAAGGTTTTTTTTACAAAAGAGATGGATAGTCTTGAAGCTTTACAGAATTACATAGCAGTGTGTCTTCCTGCCTGATGTTCAGAGGCTCAATTTCTGCATAATTCAGGCCTGACATAAGCATTCAGCAGCATGTTAACACCAGTCAGAGTGGGGTCTTTTGGGCCGTCCTGGGAGCACCTTGGAGTTTTTTGGTTCTAGTAACAGCAGCAGTGCGTGCTGCTTCAAAGCCACCAGCACCATTTGTTGCAGCTACAGAAGTCTCTGTCAGGGATGTGCCTGTGGGAACTGTGGTCACCTCTGTTCTTTAACAGGGGAAGCTATTTTTCATTTTGTTTAAAAGAGAGCAAAGCTTTACATTGCTAATGTAAAGCAGTTAGTGCTAAAAAGCATTTGCTATCTGCTTTCTCCGCTTTCTGAGTTGTATTCAGTGTGAAAACATTGTAAGAAAAAGTGCCTTTCCATCTTTGTGTTCTGTTTTCTACTATAGCAAAAGAGCTTACTGGTTCTTTTGACCTTCCAGTTTCTGTTGATGTGTTTTCACAGCCTTGGTTCTAATCTGATCCTTTTGGGACCAGCCCCAGAGGTCCCCATGGTATTACATTCACTGTTGGCAAATGGGAATTCCATAAGCCCAAGCGCTCCAGAGCTTTCACGTGTTGTACACACTTAGAGCTTTCTGATGCACAGCACACAGAAACAAAATAAATATACAAGTCTGTAGAAAGCAACCTATGATGGACCTTGTCTTACATGGGCTGGCCTGCCTTCATTGAGATTAATCGCGAACTGGGGCTTTCTAAACCAAAGCATTTTCTAACAGAGCTCTGAAGAGCAACTGTTTCACTTACCTGCTTGGGTTATGTTCTATGAATGTTTCTGGTGGCTGCCAGCAGTCCAAGAATTAAACAGTCAGTATATTGCCCATAGGTAAGGATATCAGGTGAAATGGTTAGAAACTTGAATTTCCAACCTTGTTCAGCAAGGTTCGCTCAATGCAAGGTGGGAACTGTGAACACTGGTTGTCTCTCTGTAGTTAGCTCAAGTGTTTGGGATGTCTGCTGCTGTCCTGTTAACTCTGCTTTTACCAAACTCGATACTTCCAATAATTACTGATTCTTTAGCTCTAATGATAGACCCTATTATAGACTGCGTGTAATAATCTTTCATTTTTGCTGCAGATGAAGAGGGAGAGCATTGTTTGTGGTGGCTGCCAAGGATGAGGTTATATTCTGTGAAAAGACTGGGAGAAAAAATGCTTGGCATTGTTTCTCTGAGATGTACCAAAAATCTGCATGCACCAATGAAAGCAACTGTCGTTAAAGGATCATAACAATGGGTTGTTAGCCCTTTCCCCCAGGCTGGGATGGTGATTGTTCCTGTTCTAAAAAAGGAAAGGGAAAGGGAAAGGGAAAGGGAAAGGGAAAGGGAAAGGGAAAGGGAAAGGGAAAGGGAAAGGAAAAGGGAAAGGGAAAGGGAAAGGGAAAGGAAAGGAAAGGAAAGGAAAGGAAAGGAAAGGAAAGGAAAGGAAAGGAAAGGAAAGGAAAGGAAAGGAAAGGAANGGAAAGGAAAGGAAAGGAAAGGAAAGGAAAGGAAAGGAAAGGAAAGGAAAGGAAAGGAAAGGAAAGGAAAGGAAAGGAAAAAGGAAAGGAAAAAGGAAAGGAAAGGAAAAAGGAAAGGAAAAAGGAAAGGAAAAAGGAAAGGAAAGGAAAGGAAAGGAAGCAAAAACAAAAACAGATGGCATTTGTTAGAAAGTTGATATTTATGTACAAAGTTGCCAGAACTTTAAGAAATGGTGCCTCTCTTAATTAAGATGATAATGTACTGCCTTGTTTGGAGAGACTCTGCTCATAATGATGCTGAATTATGAATAGAGAGAAATTAGTAGTAACAAATGCCAGATGGAGGTATCTTTCAAAGGGGAATATTTTGTATAATATGGCATGTAAATTTGACAGACCAGGTCTTAAAAGGCCTTTATTATTCTTTAAGCTTTTTTGACAAAATTACTCTTTATCCTGCCAAGAAATGCAGTTTCACATGCCAGTATGTTTTTAAGCTAGAGTAATTAAAGTATGCCTCCAAGTTTATGGCTTGAAGTGAAATTCATTCCTATGGTGTTTTGTCAGGAATCTATAAACAGTGCAAGGAAGGAGACAACTTAAAACAATAATAGTTTTGCCAATTCTACACGTTCTGCCTTTGAAATCAAAGGCAATTAGGGATGAACAAAACAACTTTCAAAGTGTTTTTAGAAAAAAAAGTTGTAAGCCTTGCTGAAGTTTTATTTCACTTTTTCCTTTGGTTGAAGATGACTGTTGGGAATAAGAAATGTTTTTCTAAAATTAAAATCTGCCATCTTTAATTGAAGCTAAAAAATGGTTACTGAGTTATAAATGTACTAACCCCTCAAATGCTGGTTTTTTTTTTTTTTTAATTCCTAAGAGAGAAAAATTTATTTTATTTTGTAGTGTAGTAATTAAAAGAGAAATAGAAAGGGAAATCAGGAGAGAAAACATAGAATTTTAAAATTTTATTTTCTCATAAGGATATTCCCACTTCACCAGCATGCCCACTTTGATTGAATGACCTGCTGCCAATCCATTGCTGCCACCCACTGCATTGCAGGTCCTTGCATGATGATCTTTGTGGAAGGCAAAGGTGGCCACAGAGGTTAGGTGTCAGTTTGTATTTGGTCTTATATTGCATCTGTGCAATACAACATGGAGGAATTTAAGGCAGTATAAAGTTTTTTTTGTGATCTCTCTCTGTCAGGTATGTTGATGCATTAGACTGAAGAGTCGAAGAACCTTATATTCAGCTCCATCCATGCATTTCCAAATACACAACAATAAACGTGAGACATGTAACACAAGAGTTTTTTCCAAAGGCACAAATATTATCACAGGATATAGAAAGGTAGCAATGGAGTTTCTTTTGTCTGCATAAAATTATTTCTGTGAGTATGCCCTGATAGAGAAATAAATGAAGGGGAATACATTTCAGTACTGGATGATGTAAAGAAGGCTTTTGCTTCATTTAGAAAAAGATCAAGATCAGTTTTCATGAGAATAAAACACTGTTTTGAATTATGCTTAGAACAGACTGTCCGGCTATTTCTGGTATTAACATTCATTGCCATTGTAGAAAGGAATTAACAATAGAAAGATGAGAACACGAGAAAAGAATGTCTGGAGGGAAGGCAGTCAAGGATGGGATTCAGTGGCTCAAGTTGTGATAACAAAAGCAAAGAGTGCTCTCAGTTGTGTCTTTTGGTACTGAGCTGGTACTTTCAATAAACCCTAAGTTTACCTAAGTGGAAAAAGAGGAATATTTCTTGGCATTTTTGAAAACTCATAAAGTTGTTTCTCACTGATCTTGTTGAACCTGTAGTAAAATTACCTGGGAGATGCAGCCTGAAGTTATGGACAACTAGCCCAGTTTTTACTTGTGTTTTCAATGAATAAGTATGTTATATCCAAAAAAAGAAAGTTCCTTTCTTTGACAGCAGTCTAGCTTATGAGACATGGGCACTACTCATCAACGCTTTTGAAGTATGTACTACCTTTGTTTGCAATGCTGCCAGTTTTGTTAATGTTGAACTTCCTTCTGTTTTCTTCTCTTCCAGAAAAACTTTACAATTCCAATGGACGGGAGCTGAGACGGGCACTTTTCTCATTGAAGCAAATATTTCAGGTGAGCAAATAATGGCTTTTTCTTCTTTCATTTGAATATGACTTAATTTCTTTATATTATTTATTTTATTTTTATGTAGGGAATAACTTACAGTTCTGGCAGAAGAGAAAATTTTAGGACCTTATTTGTAATGTGTGATTATCCAATTACCTGTTAAGGTCTTCTCTCTTTCTGTTCTTTCATCCTGTTGCTTTAGTCTTTTAAAAGGCAGGACCAGACGTGGGGTGATGGTAGACTTATTGGTTGGAACCTGCCAGGAAAAGAGAATAAATCTGGAACTCTTCATGCATGGAAACTTGATTGGGAAGACTGGAAGAAGGTTGTGAAAAGAGGAGCTAGGAAACCATTAACTGGTAGCGGCCCAGCATTTCTACAGACATAATGTTGACAAATAAGCTAGGCTGAACCTACATCTAAACCTGCAGGAAAAAAAGGTGTGGTAGGAGAGCCCTGAAGATGTTAGAATTTAGATCTAGATTAGAAGTATTGATTTATTGATTATTCCAAAGGATACTTTGTGGAGCTGAGTATTGCTTGTGACCGATATGTCTAACGAAAGGCATGGATTTGAATGTGTGTGTTCAATTTAGGGGAGACCTGGAATCAGCAGGATTTTGTGTCCATTGCGGAGAAGGGGTTGATGTGATAGATAAGTGGTGTGGGTGTTATGAAACTGAATCGGATGAAAACCTTGGATTTCAGATTGGTTTTGCTGGCTAGGCGGACGGACTTGGTAAAGGTGCCAGACCAAAAGGGAAACCATGACTGGAAAATACAGGTCATGAAAAGGGAAAACAAAAAGTAGGTGGAAACCAGAGCATACTGCAAATGTGATCCTAAAATGGAATTTAGGAGGACGCACTCCATCTCTATCAGAAAATATAAATTAAATTAATAAGAAAAGCACTTGTTCTTCTTTATTAATGGATCCATACAGACTGACAATCTATAATGTTATCCAGCTGCAATCAGCAGGTGCAAATCTGTGAAATAGCTACAAGTTTCAAGCTGTTACTTCAGAAATTTTTATTTTGTTTTAAATAAACATTTATTCTAAGGAGAATAACAATGTCACAATTCTGTGAGACTACAGAATTGCTAATTTCCAAAACACAAAGTGTTGTTTGTAAGTTTCAAAGTAAAGAATTCAGAATTTAGTAAATGTCAGGATAAAGATTTTCTTGAGCACTAGAGTAGCTGGTGAAGGAGCTGATCCATTTTACAGAAAAATTTGATAGCTGAAGACGTCTTTTTCTGAGTCAAAACAAAGCCCTTGAATTTTGAAACTTTTGGACAGGAAAGGAGTTCCAGTACTAAAATGCTCTGGTCATCTCATAGTTGTAGACTGGAAAAAACGTCATCTCTTCAAAGCATTCCTGGGGAAAGGCTGTTTGAGAATTGTGAGGATGCAAACTGAGTTTCCCTATGAGCTTGCTGCATGGGTGGACTATGTGCTCAGAGGAAATAAGGCAGGTTTCCAAGAATTTTCTCTGATTTCTTCCTTCTGGTTCACCTTAACCGCTTTGGGAAAGTATTCATATTTCTATCAGCTTATATATTCCATAGATTAATCTGAGCACTCACACACGTGTAGCAGTGAGTACTAAGCCTCTCTGTTTCAACCCATACCACAGCTCTCACACCTCTCATCAACACTGTTCCCCGTTTGGATTTTCATTTTCTCTTCCATCTAAGTTCTTTGAAGCCTACTGTGTATTTCTGAGTACTTAGTGCACAGTGCTTTCAGCTGACCCACCAGTAGGATCTCTGTCTTCCAGCTCATTAGTTTTTTTTTCATGGAAATGTTTCAATATTTATTCATCTAATAAATATAATTGCACTTGACTGGGTTGAAGAGAAATGAGGGGAAAGGGAAAAGAGAGGCACACAAATACTCTGCTTATGCAGGAACCATGGTTCTACAGAAACCTGGATAGTAGACCTGTGATAGCACAGCTGACGGCTTTATCATAACCTAGTCATAAAAGTTGAGCAGGTAATAGATATTATCCTTGTGTTTTCTGGCTTCTAATTTCTGTCTTGGCAAGTCAGCATTATTCTCTCAACATTTAATCTGTAACAAAGAGATAATCAGACTTTCCATGTGAGAGACATTGCCTCGTTTGTTGTAAAGAAAGACTTAAATTCAAATCTAGGTTATTGGAATTGCACCAGGAATTAATTTAGTTTTCAAGGTAGGCCTGCCTGACAGTTTCAGCGTATAACTATCCTAGAATAATCTGACTTCCCTGCTTCCTAGTGTATATGATAAAGAAAGAAATTTTGGAATTACCTGTTATCACTTTAAGTATTTACTTCTAGTAGAACTGTGGCCACTTGTCGAACAAAGATACCCTTCAAAAGATCTCCGTATAACCTCAGAATACAGGCTCTCATTAGTGGAGAACTGAGGAGAAAACTTCCTCAAGATGCAGAGTGCTGGTATCATATACTTTAGTATTTGAGGTAGTGCACCTAATACTGGAAAATGGAATGCTATGTGATGTAAGCTGCTTTTTGTCTGTCAGTTTTGTTGTAATTAATAGTAGCATAATTAAGGGTACCATCATAGTGTGATTTTACATAGTTCATCTCCTAATAAGCAATGAAAGAGAATATAAGATTATTTTTCTGTGTTTTAGAAAATTAAGCTTTTTTTTTTTTTTTAGTGAAGAAAAAGAAATGTTAACTTAATGAGGTAATATTGTAGACCAAACATTTTTGTCCAAATGGTCGTACTTAATTTATCCTTTAGTTCATGACATTAAATGAAATTAGCATTAGGAATCTATCTGTTTCTCAACATAAACATTTGTTTAATTTGGAATCTCATTGTATTTAGTATTGTAAATTCTTCAGCATTCTAATGCTGCAGAAATAAAATGTTGACTTCAAAACTGGTCTTTATTTTTTTTAATAGTTTTCAGAAAGTTACAGAGACTTCATCATGTCTTTAAGTGCCAAGACAGTTCATAACACCATATTTTTATAATCATTCATCATAGCTGAGTTAATTTGGCACAGCTCTGTGTCAGTATCATTTTTAATTTAAAGAGCTTCAAGGTAGAGTGCAGTCACTTATTTGCATTAAGTGGGAACAAGACCAAGTGTTCCATCAAATAGAATTTCAAATAGTCAGAGCTTTTGGTTTTTCATGCACAGCCTCAGCGAAGCTTAACAATGTTTGGCAAAAGCAGGGCCTTTGTTTCAAATTTTAAATGAAAGAGTCATTTGGCTAACACAAACCTGGAATTTCTGTTTGGTTTCTTATGGCGAGCTGTTTTTGGCAAAATGATAAAAGGTGTAAGGAGCGTTTTTCTTTGACAGAAATGTTATTCAGTTGTTGTAATTCATTCTGAAGGGTTAATATAGTCATAGCTGTGATCTTTTGCTGGACTGTACTCCATTATTCGTCTGACATGTCAATACACTTTTCATTGCTCCACAAGCAAGGAAAGTAACGTTTGTACTGTGTGAGCACTTGACTTTAAAATAACTAAGTGTGCACGTGTATGTATACACCACATGCATATACCCATGCAGATCTAACTGACGATCTGTCAGACTGCAATTTAACTCCCTTTGGATGTATTTTCTGACATATTTTTGAGATTACCAGAGATTTGTGAATTTTTGTGTGAAGTGATAAAAGTCCCAAAAACGTACAAGGACAGAATCCAAACATGGCTCTTTTATGAGAACTGCTCCAGAAGTAATGCTTCCTATTTTATTATGTCAGCCTGCAATGTCAGAGGCTGATATTGGTGGTATGGCAGTAGAGACTGAACCTTCCTGCCAATATCCCATTAAATTTTGTTGCTGTGTGACAGATGGCAGCAGAGGGGCAGTCTGACAAAGTGGTGTATGACGTGGAAGTGCGTATGAAGCAAAGGTGTGACATTGAATTCCTCCATGTGGAAAAAATGTCACTGAGTGACATTCACTGACACTTACTGAACATTTACGGAGACCAACCAGTGGGTGTGAGAACAGTGAGGCAGTAAGTGGTGTGTTTCAGCAGTGGTGACAGCAACAGTGGGTCACCTCCACTGCTGAAGATATTTATGAGCGTGGCATGTGGACTCTTTTTCATTGCTGGCTAAAATGCATAGCTAACAGTGGTGACTATGTTGAAAAACAGTGTTTTGTAGCTGAGAATTTGTACTATCAAACAGTGTTATTGTGCTCTTTGTATCTGTTGTGGTTTCCACAGAAATAAATAGGAGGCATTACTGTTGGAGCAACCTACAAAAAAATAGGATCTAAAAACATTGCAGTACCTGATTGTGATATTCAAAAGGTGATAAAAGCACAACTGCTTAGAACATTTAATTCAGTCTTAAACAATCTTAAAAATAGAAAAATAGGATTCAAGTACCATAATTTGTAAATTGTACTATCCAATTTACATGATGCTAAAAAAGAAAGCATAGCTTCAAATTATGTTGACTTGAATAATTTCAAAATATGAATAAGCTGGATAAAAATGTGATGTGAGAGAAATAAGAAAAGTACAAATCATATTTCAGTTATATGGAAATCTATAGTCATGCGTAAATCTGCATGCCTTCCTAATATTCTGGAAAGTATTTTTAATCAATCAGTGCATTAGCTTTTCTGGAATGCAAACCTTAAAAGATGTATTTTTCAGTATTAAGGAAAAAAGCCAATTTTCTTTTAGGACATTTTTCCCCACTAAGTGTCATTCAACAAATGTGGAGATTTCCCGCTGTCTTCCTTAAGGAGCCCTTTTGTGCTGTGATTAGAATATTGGATGACATCGTTGCAAAATTCTCTTACAGAATTTTCTTCTGTTGTTAAAAAATTCATTAATCATTGCGCAATTGAGCTTTGTGCAAAATGTTACAAAGAACAGCTATGTAGGGGCCTTGAAAACATTAACTAGATGATGTTTGGATAGACATAATCTTATCAGTGAGTGAAATCAAATGTCACACACTTCGCCTGCTAAGGAGTCATCAATCATTCTTACTTGAGCAGAAGGAGTTTGCTGTGTTTGCTTCATTGATCTCCAGGAAGGAGGCTGCTCCTTCCATTCCTGTGAGCATGACTGATGATTCCTCAGGGTCTGAAGCTGAGTGGGACTTGATTTAGGGGCTTCTGTCATCACTTGTAAAGCAAACGGCCACCTGTCCCCTTTTGGATGGGTTCTTGATTAAGTCATGAAAGAGATAAACCTCTGTTACCTACTTAATTTAACTTCCTCAGGTAAGTAACATAATGCATGAATGTTGTTTAATCTGATGCTTAGATGCCATCAAAGACCTGATAGGGTCTTCTCTAGATGGCTTTTCTAGCGTTTTGAGTTCTGGCATTAAATGGGGTGTGGGGAGCAGAGCCCAGTCGATTGATGTATATTGTCGACTCAGGTGCAGAGGATGGAATTTGGCCTCCATCAAGTCAGTGGCAGAAAATCTTGATAATTTCAATTTTTACCAAGTAGAATATGTATACATAGGTGGAAAGTGGTAAACAAGTAGAGACAGTCAGAGGAGTATGTTTTTTTTGGTATTCATTTCACACTACAGTGGGGTAACTATAGCTTGTCTCTGGGGGAGAAAACCCAAGTTTTTCTGGCTAATAATTATGTAGATTAATCTGATACTGAGGTGTGATTTTTGTTCACTTCTTGCACTTGCAGGGAAATAATATTTTCTGGGAAAAAAAGATCCCATAGATATTTGCATCTTCGTTAACTGCAGTAACAAAATGTTTAAAGCAGCAAGTTACTTTGTAATAGTTCAGCTTACTTAAAGAGCAGTAGAGTTTCTTTTCAAAGTTCTTTCTTTGCATGTTTGAAGAATTAAGTACAGCTCAGTTCCCCCTGATAGAAGGACTGCATCACTATAGTGCTGCATACATCTGAAACAGGTAGTCCAACTTTAGCAGTGGTAGAATTGGATAGTAATTCTGGGCTCTTTCTCCTATAAACATGACAACTTGCATCTTCTATGTTATACAGTGAAAGCCCTGAAGGGAAGCATTATCGTGTCACAGTGAGATGACAACGTGCCTGCATTTCCCTCATCTGATACATGAAATGGTCAGGTCATGTACAAGTAGTGAAGTTGATGACCAAAATCACTGAAGAAGCAAAACACTGCCTTCAGAGTAAAGGGGAAGAACTTTTTTGGAGATAATGGTAAAGACCAGGCAATACCACGATAATTTGATGTAATAACTGAAGAAGTGAGAATTTTAAGTATAAACATAAATGTAGTATAGGAAGAACTTCGCCGTGTAGACAAAGCACCCTTCTCTCCTTAAAATTTAAATTGTCTTTTATCAACTTAACATATGAATGATTCTTTGTAATTCTCAGTTACATCCACTGTACCTATTTCACCTTTTTTTTGTTTCCTTCTATGAATAAGTGCCAATTATATATCTCTTACAGACTGATTAAGTATCAGAAAAGTCTGAACATGAAAGACTCTTCTCCCCACTCTTTTAATAGTTTCTTCTGTGTGTGCTAACAGAAGAAAACTTTTGAGAAATCTATCCAAATCTTCATTCATATACAAGAGAAACGTGTCAGCAAGGACAAAAAATAATAAATGAATGGGAAATGGTTGGAAATAATATGTTATTTCCATTAGGACTTGATAAGACAATACAAATACGAAGTGAAAGTTTTCAAGTTTAAAATTTATCCTTTTAACATGAATGTCCAGTAGGAAAGAGCAACTATACTAAGCTGCTTTGATTTCCCTAGCCAAGATTTCAGTTTAAAAAAACAAGGGAAAGAAAGATTGCTAAGAGAGTTTAAAATGTTTAAATCTTTTCTCAAATGTATGAAATATTAGTTGTCTGACAGCTACTATACCTTTTTTGTTGTTTCTTTTGTTAGCTGGAACTTAACAATCTACATATTATTTAACTGTGTAATAAACACTGACTTGGCTCTAAGGAATCTCAACAAGTCTAATACAGCAAGATTTGATTCTTTTCCATAGCTTATTTCCTCAAGACTTCTTTCATGTGCTATAGGACTGCTATTATAATAGCTACGTGGCTGATGCTGGATATCTTAGGTGTCCAAGTGTTTCTCATTTCTCAGGTGCCATTCTTTGAAAAGACTTTGCATTACTGAAAAATACACGTCTTGTTTCAATTTTTATATATTTATTTTTTTATAAATATAAATCTAGATTATTTGAAAAAAATTGAAAGTTCTTTCATGTTACAATGCTTCCCAATATCCTAAAGCTGGAAGTAATTCCATCTTGAGAAGAACTGTATGTTTGGTATTGAATATTGATTCAGTTTTCATGTGTTTTAATTTTAAAAGTAATACTAACTATTAAAACCTCTACTTTGCCCATACATACTCTTCCAGCTCATAAAAAAACCCCAAACTGTTAAGTGAATATGATTTAAAATGTGAAGTATACAATTTAATATGAGGTATGAGATAATGTGTTGTGACTTCTCTGCTAACAGGAAGCACTGGCGAAACACTCTCTCTGTTTTGCTTCTATCTTTAATGCAGTATAAAACGTGAATTTTCCAGTTCATGTGAATCAACAGAAAATTCATTTTTTGAACAGAGGATATTTCAGAAAGAAGACTCCTGGGATTAAGTGTGTAAATAAAACACACTTCTTTTGTGAATTTCTGTATCTGCTTATTTATGCCAAGGTGGAAATCCATAATCAGTAATGTTTTAGTCTGTGTCTGAACTATTTTCATGTTGGGAAAAAAAAAAATCAATTAATGACAGAATGTTACCACAGATGTACTATGATGAGTTGAGAAGGAAAGAAGTGTAGAGGAGAGAAGAGCATAAGAACTGCAGAGACAGTGTGGAGGAGTGTAGAGAAAAGCTTAAAGGACACCAGGTGAAAGTGGTCGCACAGTTTCTGAGGGCAGTAAAGCAGCTGAAGTGCCTTTGCAATCAGCAGCAAGCAGAAAGAGTTCCTGTTAAGGGACAAACTGAGTGCTTATGCTGCTGCCTTGGTTACTTCCAGCAGGCTGCTGCAATTTTGGGACCTCAGAATCCAAGGCACTGTTGGTTTTGAGGCACTCTGCTAGGTGTGTTGGTGGGAGCTGGGATGGGATGGGATGGGATGGGATGGGATGGGATGGGATGGGGGGAGACAACAGCTGAACTTGCCCAGCGTACTCATTTTGGAATAGTTTCTGAGAAGAGTTGCTAAGGGTCAGAGTGAAAACACTTTGAAAGAGAGGACCCTTCTCCTGGCTGACTGAAAGCTATTGTTTATGCTTTAAAAGTAGGACCCTGACTCTAAGCAGAAGTTCAGTGGTTTAATACAACGCTTTCCTGCTCGAGCACCGACTCATCCATGTATAGAATTGCACTGTGGATGCTTGAGTAACTTAGGTTTAAATGGTGATGCAATCTGGAGAAACTCATAGAACTTACATTCATGGATGTATTTGTATAAATATATGTGCATGTGTGTTCTGGATGATCTCTTTCCAGATTTGTTGGCAGTATGTGACTTAGCTCTTAAAATGGACTGAAATAAACAGGGACTATTGAATTAGATGGTATCAGGCACTTCTGGACTGGCAATCTAATATTTTAATTATATCAATGATTTTAGAGTCCAAAGAGCAGAGCTTTAATTTAAAGTGTGGGAAAATAACTATAAATTATATCTTGGCATTCTATGCTCTTTCAATCACTTCCTGACCATGTTTACTCAGTTTTCAAGCCAAAATGAGCTTTTCTAACAGAAAACATTGCAAGCCAATCTTGATCTATAAAATGCAACCTGTTGCTTAGCTAGTAAAAAAGCTGGACTCCAGAAATGGCCTGGGATTTCTGTTTCTAATAGAGCACAGCATAACTCTTTTATTACTGCATCATTGTAGTCTTGTCAATGGGAGTAATTATTTTGCTGGTAACTTTAGCAGATGCAATGCATACTGAAGGCAGGTAGAAATAGTTAAAAATATTCTTGTGGAGACTTTATTGCGGCGTATTTCTAATGTGGGCTCTGAGGTTGTGTTGCTAGCTAAGCAGCTGAAAGAAGGGCCGAGAGGAAGTGACTATTCGTTATCCATTGCTATTGGGGCAGAGCATATTTAAAGTATGTATATTTAAAACTATATGAAGAGCTTATGTAAGTGAAGCTCTCAGGTAATGAAAATGAAAGTCAGTTCTGGTTATAGCTTTGTGCTCCCACATTCCAAGTACTGCCAGGAGTTGTCAGGTTAGGGACCAGCTGTGGGTTGGGCTTTTTTTGCATAATTAGGATTTGCCAGAACCAGAGGAAGGTTTAGGAAAAGATCAGGAATTTTCTGTTCTCTTTGCAATATTAGGAACACAAGAGGTAGACTAAGGATCTGCCCTTCATTGATAAAAAGAAACTGAGATTTTACATTTCTGCCTTTACTTGCTTGTTAACAGAGGAGGCTTTTTGAGTATAATGGGTGATGCATCTTACTTTCTCATGGTAGAGGGCCAGATGTATTGTCATCTGAGATTTATACAAGCAAATGCCTGCAGTGGTGCATGCTTTGCACTTTGACCTGCCTTCTTCCTCCCTCTCCTCCTCTCCAGTCAACTGCTGTCCCCCTGCTGCTGATTTACATCCCCTAGTGAATAAAGCCTAATCCCCAACCCTTAATCCTCCTAAAATCAGCTCAACTTTGTGATCCTATCTTGACTTCATAGGAGATTTTTTAAGAAAATAACAACAACAATAACAACAAAAACAACTTCTTAAAGTGTGCGTGTCATTTCTGGAAGGAATTTCTGTGAGTGGGCTGTCATTTTAGTAACTTGTATATTTTTTCCTTGCTATTTTATTTTTTCCACATTGAGCAGAATCATCCAGGGTTTCTGTTTCAATTTTGCCCACTTGCCATGCAACATATATTCCTGGAAGGAGAATCTGAAGAAGAGGGATGTCCAAGGAGACATCACCTCTACTATTAATGTAAAATGAGGACAACATGCTACGTGATTGATGAACACAACTATGATTGAAGATTTCCCTATCTCCTTCTCTTAAAAAGTATTTTACTCCTAGAGCTAGTCAATGTGTGAATACACTTTGCCCTTCTTGAAGGTTGGGCTATGTGTCAGTACGCTACCAGCATCCTCCCCTCAAGGTTTCAGGGTGCAGAGGAGGCTGCTTCTCTTCTTTGAAGCAGGTAGGGCTTAAATTTCTCTGTATGTGAAGTTGCACAGTGAATTGGCGATATTAACCTCTTGTTTATGTGAATTATCCCAACGTGAAAATGTGAATGCAGTATAAGAAGTTGTCTTTTTCAGTCTAGAGGCAAAATCAGAGCTGGCCTAAGGAATCAGAGCTTAAATCTCTCTTAATTGGGATCTTGTGGAGTGATGATTAGTGAGAGAAGCTCCTCCTCAGAAGGTGAAGTGCATGAACCTTTGGTTCAATCCTAGTGTGAAAGCAGTTCCCTCCTGTATGCCAACAGTCAGTGTTTCTTTCTTTTTCTATTTGTGCTTAGCAAGAAGATTCTTGTGGATGTGGCCAGTACCTTGGCTGCCTGCGCTGCTGTCACTTCTACACTGGATTATTGGAACATTTGCATTTTGGAAAGTTTGGTTGGTAGATAACTTGATTGCTGGCTCGCTAAAGGACATGTTGTGTGGAGAGTACAGGCTAGAGAGATCTGCAGCTCCTTATTTACATAAGTGAACTTTATAAAATTGACAATGTCTAACTTTGTAACAGAAACAAAAGAGAATTAAGGATTAAATATTAAAATGCTCAAGCAACCTAAAACAATTAAGCTTATGAAAGGAAGGAAAAAACATAAAAATGATGGTAGAAAAAATTTGGGTAGAAATCTCACAGACAAGCATCTTGATATAATTCCTCATATGGAGTGCATTGCACAGCTGCTAGCCGTGTAAAAGGGGAAATATGCGTGTGCGTATCCAAATGTGATTATTCAGTTATTAATCCAGTGTCCCTAAATACTTGGAATAGAACTTTTGCCGGTTGCTGTTAGCTAAACTAAAAATAAGTAAAAAAAAAAAAAAAAAATCCCATTGAGAAACTGTATTCTAAAACCTTGATTCTCATTAGAAAGTGAAACAATTTTCTTGTGGCAGGAAAATAATCATGCTTTGAGAACATTTTTTTGAACATGTGACACATGGAAATATAGCAGGCTTCAGAAAGATGTCTTTATGTAAACAGGTTTTTTTTGGGGGGGGAGGGGGTTGTACACTGAACATTAGATAAGGTGCATTCTTGCAAGGTGCTGTTCCTTGATAAAAAGAAGTCTCCACATCTTCAGATAAGACCCCACAAAACTGCTTTAGAGATGTATCCAGTGGGGCAGAGAGGAATCTTGGCTACACTTCTTTGTATTAGTGGCACCTGGGCATGCTGGAGACTGCTTAACAGGGTTTGTAGGGTTTCTCGAAGAGCTAGACTGTTGTGCAGGTAAAAGTACAATTTGTGCATTTTGTCAGACATGGCTCAATAAGCAAGCTTTAAACTCAGCAGTTTGAATATATTAAATGTCTTTTTCATCATATGCTGGTCTAAAAAAGAGTTCTATTACAAAACAATATACACTGTCTTGTTTTTTTCATCCATCTAAGATGCCTACACAAAGAAAATAATGATTCATTCCAAGTCTGTGAATGAGTACATAAAATATATTTCTTTGATGAGGCCATCAATAAAGTTTTTTTCATAAAGACTTTAAGTAGCTTGTCTCTGTATCACTGAGCAATCTTTATGGCTGCAGGAGCTTAACAGGAAGCCTAGAGAGCTTTAACTGTGTTTTGCTGCTTTTCTCATCAGTGCTCTAATACCTACTGATTAAGGGCTCATAAATTTTTGTGATATTAGTGGAGGAGTCCATTTCCATCCCAAATGACAACCTTTCTCAGCCTCCTTTTAGCTGTTATCACACACATGTGGCAGCTACTTGTGCATATCGGTGTCACAAACGCTATATATTCTGTACAATGAATGCTCCCTTCCTGGAAACCTGAACCTCTTACCACTGTAGAGAGTAGCCTTTCCTCTTGAGGTCACCTAACTTGGCAAGTCAGTGAGTTAATGGGTCTGAAAAGATTATCTTAGAACAAAATTGATGTAAACATTCTCCTTTCAATTTAGAATATATGGGTCTGGATTCCTTTCATCTTTCTGTGCACATTCCAGATGTTTGCTTCTTTCCTCTCGTCGTATATACATGATGGGATAGATAATGTGCTGAGTTCAAATTTATGTCTAGAGCATGATGTGTTTGTATTCCGCTTCATTACACCTTCTTTTTCCCTTTTATTTGGGAGAGGAGAAGTACCTTAAAAGCTTTTTTTTTAATTCAGGTTTGATTTGTTTATTCATTGCTTCCCAAAAGCAGTCTGGTTAAAGTCCCTCATCCCCTTCATTTCCTCTGCAGTTCTCCTGCAATATATCTCATTTCAGTCAGGGAAGACTCTATGTTGCAGCAGTTTCCTCCCCTTGGCTGCTTTGAAAAAGTTCCAGAAGGCAGATCTCACCATTTTCACCAACAAAAAGCAGATCTTCAGTATGAAGTATTTGGGGAAATAAATGCTGTTTTTCCCCATGTGAAATTCTAATGTGCATTAACATAATCCTTAGATTATGGAAAACATTTTGAAGTTGTAAAGGCTATTTCAGGTTTACTTTCATTGATTGTCAACAGCCCTTAACTGCTGTTTGCTGTTAAAATTTTCTTTCATTCTCAGTTTTGATCTGAAGTTCTTTACAGCCAGATTGCTTTTGACTTCTCTAGCGTAGGGATAACTTCTTCAGTATCTTCTGAATAACTTTTTTCTTTTTTTTTTTCCCCAACATGTTAGGTCTGTTAACAAATACCAGAGTCTGCAGATCACAGTTATTCCTTCTTCTTTCCACTTTCCTAGTTTTGCTCATTTGATTTTGAGTCAGTCCTGGAGGTTCTTTGTTGTTGTTGTTGTTGGTTGGTTGGTTGTTTTTTTACCTCAACTCAAGGATATGCCAGCATGCTATTCAGAATTTGATGCAAAATCAGAATGCCTGCTAAACTTTCTATGAAGTGTATTTAAAGAATAAGGATGTGTGCTCTGAGCTGGAGTTCCATTACCAACTGGTATAATCATTGTAGTTATTTCAATCAGTACTTTCTATTGTTGTATATCTTACTTCTCTTAAATTAGACATTAAGATTATCCAAAAAAATATGCACCTATTTGTTACCAGGTTTGTGAGAAAAACTTTTGTAGGGTGGATTTTCTCCACAGCTGTTTTGATTCTGCAATCTGTTACTTTTTCTTATTAGTGTTAAATTCTAGTTATGCCTGCTCTTTCTGACCCTTGCCCTTGCTCCCACCACTGCCCACTCTACACAGGAGGAATTTGGCACATTTTCTCTTCAGTTAGTAGTAGAGAATGTTTAGCCATTGACCTTGGCATACAATGTAACTTACTTTCCAAGGTCTGTGAATGTCAGGCAAACTTCTTGTTGAATTTCTGTGGGGCGCAGAGTTAGTGTATCTGAACCCTGAATGTACTGTACTTTGAGCTTAGCCAACAGATTCCAGAAAAATGTTCCTCTCCCTTGAGTTTTCTGAGAAGCAAGTTTCAGAATTCTAGGAGAACTGGAGATTGCTCTGGTTTCTTTGAGTAAAAGCAACTTATGCAAAGCAATTTATGGAAAGGAGCAGTGTCCTGGCTGTGAGGGAGTGCAAAGCCCTCTGGGCTGCCCTAGGCATGGCCGTGCCTCCCCGCACTCTTGCAGGGCCCCTCCATCACATGGGGTGAGTGTGGCTGTTGCTTGTTGCCCAGTGTGGTTTGGATCAGTGCCCTGCATGCTTGCAGATTATTTGTTTTGCTTAGTTTGAAATCAAGTATGTCATTTCTGATGGGACAAACCGGCAGTACGGCTTTCATCATCAGGAAGTTTGGATCCTTTTTGTATTGCAGCTTATATTTGAACAGGGCTCCAGCTGTAAAATGTTGTTCTAGAAGCTTGTATCGTGAATTTTGGCACCTCTTGCCACACAAATTAACATGGGATTAGCATTGAAGAGTTCAGTCCCCTCTGTGATGGCATTTGGCAGGGTGGACCTCTGTCTGTGAGGGAACAGCAACAGGCCTGTGACCATGTCCTTTCATGGGTCCCATCTTGTGAATCAGGACATGTGGTTCAGGTTGAAAGGGATCTCTGCACTGCTGGGGAGAGGTCCTTCATTGCTCAGTGCAAATGCTTGGTTTGGCTCCTTGCTGCAGGGAAGGCAAAAGAGGTTGATTCACTGCTGTTGCAATGGAGTAGATCTTTGTGTGCGCATTTAAATACTGTTACATAAAACAAAGAAAATCAGAATATGATTAGTGCCTTCTGGGTTAACAAGTAGATTGTCTGCATATTCTTTCTCTGCTATACTAGTGGTCCCACTGTTTGAGTTTGGCAAACGGGTAGATAAAGGACATTTCTCATGTTCGTAAAATTGGGTACTTGGGTCCCTAAATAAAGGACCTGTTTATTTTGGTTTATTTGGCAGTTTTCAAAGGATATGCAGTTAATTCAGAAATCACTCTAAACAACACTACTGTCTGGATCTTGGTCATCTTGGGATGAAATTTCTATCGAATACACTTTTGTATATGAAAAAAACATGTATTAAAAATAATACAAAGAGAGGGTGAGTGAGCAGCAGTGATGATTTTGTCCTCAAAGAAGCTGTTTCATTAATATTTTACATTGTTTTTGTGCTTAATTTGCGTAGCTACTTCATTAAATGATGTTTAATCAAGATTTTAGTAGCCTTCAGTTTGTCTCCGTGAGCCTTGGTAAGATGAGAAAGCAAAGCTTTAGATACAGTGCTATGTATTCCCTTGGCATCATTTTCTTCATGTAGCTCTCAGCAAGGCCCTCCTGATATGTGATATACTGTCATTCTGCTACACTAAGGAGTATTTTCTTTCATTCTTTCACTTTGTTTTCCATCATAATGTGGGAATATCATCTACTAGTGTTCTTATGTTTAACACTATAATTTCCCATTCTAAATATATTGACTATCACAGAGTGATATTACATTGCAATAAAAAACAGTCCTAAAAGTTTTGTTGTACACACTTCAAATACTGAAACTGGAATTATGCTAAGGCATAGAGATGGCTTTCTGTTACTAATGCGGACATTCTAAGACTTTATGGATGTCTGTTTATGAAATATGAAAATATTGTAATATCAGGTAGAATGTTTGCAAGCCTTTAATGGAAAAAATCCAAACTCAAATATTTTACTGATATTAAACTTCTGTAGCTGACTTAAATGTAAAAACGTGGCTTTTATCTCTTTATATCAAGTATGTAATTCTGATTTTAAAATGTCTTCTATGTAACATCTTCCATATAAGCTCACTTAAATAATCTAATAGTGTTGCAAGAATGCATTTGGGTTTATGTTGAGATATATTCTGCTCATTTATCTTTCAGAATTCTAACGTAGCTTTTCATTTCTTCTGTGGTAGGATGACAAGGACTTGGTTCATGAGTTTGTTATCGCTGAAGGCCTGACTTGCCTAATCAAAGTAGGAGCAGAGGCAGACCAGAACTATCAGAACTACATCCTCAGAGGTAAGAGAAATGTAACCAAAATCTTGTTTGTTTTTTTGTTGTTCTGAAGCTCTCAGAGTTCTGCTGCAACTTGCAGCATATTTGAAACATATTTATCTCTTTGGTACAGAGTCTTGCATGTTACGCAGGAAAATTAAGGTGAGATTAACACTTACTGCTGAGCAGGACAAATAGGAAAATTAAAATGCTGATATTCTCTCCATTGTTCAGCTTTTCATTTAGATTGTATTGGAAATCCTTAAATTCTAAGCAAGAAAAGGCATTCTAGAGCTTGCTCTGGATAATTGTAAATATCAAAGGTCACAGAGCAGCGTAACTTCTTGGAACGGGATTAGTAACTAGTTGCATAAGATAGAATAAATGATGAAATGGTCATATCTTAAGGTTAGTTGGCTGGAATTAATTTCAGCTGTCTGATATTTTGGAGTTAAACAGGTAATCTGAGGTTTACATTCTGTTCTTTGAACTCAAGACTACTGATAAAGGTAGAATTTGAGAAATGATCCGGAAAAGATGTCTTACTGAATTAGGAAATTCACTTATGGTATTGTGCTCCTGCGTACATATTCTGTGTAACTATGCAATTTTTGTCTAGCACGGAAACCTGGGCTTCAAATCAGGAGAGTTCCTTCAGTGTTTTGAAGGGTTATGAGTGAGAGGAGAGCCATCATACCAAGGGATCCTGACTACTAGGTGATCTCATAGTCAACGGAGAACATTAATAGATACATAACTGTGGTGGATTGCTCATTTGAATTTTCTTAGACTGACATACATAGCTGTCTCTAAAAATATGAGTTTGGTATATTTAGCTGCCAACATTCAATCTACAAATTGAGGAGTAAAACAAATACAAAAATAAATAGAGGGGTTTTGTAAGAACCAGAAATGCTAAGTTACTGAAAGCAAGGATTCAAACAGTAAATGTTGCTTCATGTGAACAACTTGAAGATCAGGCTGTACAAATACCAGTTTTGGGGTTGTATAAGAAAGCAAATCAGTACAACAGAATATGTATTCTATATCAGGAGTTGTACAGCGATGTAAATGTACTTGAATAGTAGCTTGAATAGTATATAATCAGAAGTAAAAAACTTTTAACCACAGTGCAACTAGACAAGGATGGGGAAATGTAAGAGAAAAAAAGATTTTCTTTGCTGCTAAAAAAATATTTCCAAGAGAAAATAAGCTATGGACGCTCTCATAAAATTCAGACTGGAAGCAAAATGCGTACAGGTATATGGGGCTGTATGGTATGCATCCTAGGGTCCTGAAGGAACTGGCTAATGTGGTTGCCAAGCCACTCTCCATCATACTTAAAAGTTTACGTCTGTCAGGTGAAGTCCCAATTGACTGGTAAAAGGGAAACATCCCACTGTTAAAAAAGGTAGAAAAGAAGATCTGGGAAACTACAGTCTGGTGAGCCTCATGTCTGTGCCTGGGAAGATCATGGAGAAAATCCTCCTGGAAGAGGTGTTAAGGCACATGCAAGTTGAGGAGGTGATCCGAGACAACCAGCACAGCTTCAGATTTGGTCATGCCTGACCAATCTGATGGTCTTCTACAATGGAGTCATGGTATCAGTTAACAAAGGAAGGTCAACTGATGTCATCTACCTGGAAATGTGCAAGGCCTTTAACATGGCCCTGTACCACATCCTTATCACTAAATTGGAGAGATATGTGTTTGAAGGCTGAACTATTAGATGGATAAAAAAATAGATTGAATGGTCACAGCCAGAGGGTTGTTGTCAACGGCTCTATGTCCAGGTGGAGGCCGATCATGAGTTGTGACCCCCAGGGGTCTGTCTTGGAACCACTGTTCTTCAATATCTTTGTCAGTAACATAGACAATGCCATTGAGTACACCCTCAGCAAGTTTGCTGATGATACAAAGCTCAGTAGTGCAGTTAATACTATAGAAGGAAGGGACGCCATCCAAGGGGAGAGACCTGGACAAGCTTGAGAAGTGGACCCTCATTAACCTAATGAAGTTCAACAAGGCCAAGTTCAAGGTGTTGCATTTGGGTTAGGGCAATCCCAAACTGTACAAACTGGGAGAAGAACTCATTGAGAGGAGTCCTGCAGGGAAGGACTTGAGGGTTCCGGTGGACAAAAAGTTGAACGTAAGCCAATAGTGTGCACTTGCAGCCTGGAAGGCCAACTGTGTCTTGGACTATGTCAGAAGAGAGGTGGCCAGCCAGGATGAGGGAGGTGGATTTCCCTTCTGCTCTGCCCTTGTGAAGCCCCATCTGGTGTACTAGATCCAGGCTTGGGACCCCCAACACAAGAAAGACTAAGAGCTGTTGGAGCAGGTTCAGAGGAGGCCACAAAGATGATCAAAGGTCTGGAGCACCTCTTCTGTGAAGAAAGGTTGATGGGGCTGGGCTTTTTGAGCCTGGAGAAGAGAAGGCTGTGGGGAGGTCTCATTGTGGCTTTCCAGTACTTGAGGGGAACTTATAAGCAGGAGGATCAACTTTTCACAGGTCTGATAGTGATAGGGCAAGGAAAAATGTCTTTAAAATGAGGAAGATTTAGATTAAATGTTAGGAGGAAGTTCTTTACTCAGGGAGTGGTGAGGCACTGGAACAGGTTGCCCAGAGAAGTTGTGGATGCCCCATCCTTGGAAGTGTTCAAGGCCAGGCAGAATGGGGCCCTGGACAGATTTAGTGGATGACCACTCTGCCCATATCATGTGGTTGGAACTAGATGATCTTTAAGTTCCCTTCCAACCTAAGCCATTCTATGATTTAAAATAAAAGTGGTGTGCTGCACCAACAGTCTGCTCTTCAGCCTAGGGATTTACTGCCTCATCAGCTCAGCATTGATCTAGCATGGCTCGGTGATGTCTTTGCCCTTAAACAGGATTTTACAGCCAGATATTGAAAATTTGAAGGAAACCTGATAGATGTTTACCTGAGTACCCAAGTGGCTTTACAATCCAAACACTGGATAGCCCTGCAACTGTTCTTTTCCAGTATCAGATAAGCTCCAGGGCACTGGGCCTCATAGTTGACAGAACAATCCAGTAATACCTGAGAATCAGTCACATTTGAACTGAAATCCTTATTTTAAGAAGCTTTTAGGGATTGGTACAGTCTTCCAAATACCAAAATAAGATTTTCCCTTCTATCCCCTGATTTTGCTGATTAACGAAACTGAAGCTTCTTTCTGGGTAGGATGTATGAGAATCTATTAAAATGGTAGGATTTTTCCATGCGATGTGGTTTTTATTTCAGAAAATAGATTTGTTGCGATTGTCTTTCAGAAAGTTCAAAGCTTGTTACAACTCCAATATTTTGTCAGCTGGTTTTCAGTTTCAGGAGCCAACGTTTTCTCTCTGAATAGGTCTGCATGTGTAAAGAGATAAAGATAGGTTTGTAAGTGCAGTGAAAACAGCCAATCTTATCCAAGTACATGGAGGAGAATGCTTAAAAGAAACATTAAATACATCACGTAAGGGTATTTTTCTGATGTATTATTTTTGGAAGACCCTAGACAATGGCTGTTACAGAGATTTAAAAAAAGAAAAAGTCTGTCTAGAAATTTTCTGCTTTACTGCTGTGGTGTCCTGGTCTTGTGGTTCCTGCTGGAGTGGAATATATCCTCCCTGATTTCACTGGGTTTAACTTGAATCATAAAGGGATGGGATTTCTCTTTAGTTCCATATCTTGGCTGCATTTCTTCGAGACCTTCATTTAATTAACTGTTTTCCTCCTATGACACTGACACAACTTACAGGGCTTACAGCAAATTGCAGCCTTAGGCACTGCATTGCCTCTTCCTGCAAGGTTCACCTGAGTGCTGTCATCTTTGGTTTTGTCTAAGTATGTTGAATGTACAGAGAAACAACTTTGTGCCTAGCAGTGAAAATAGGTTGGAAATATGGTATTCGTAAATGTTGGAGGTGTTCAATGCTGTTTTGCATTCTCAGGGACTAACTTTTTCTTGAGGTTGCTTTTTTTTTTTTCTAAAAGTCTGTGTTTCTTCGCTCCAGTGCTTCTTAGTTGTGCTTTTTCTGCTTAGCAGTTTTAACTTGGTTCAAGACAGACTGAGCTGCCAAAAAAATGACTAAACATGAGTCACAAACGTTTTAGTTACTTTAATGGGCGAACAGAAGATAAGTGTGTCTTTTGCGTGCAGTGCTGAGAAATCAGGACAGCTCTTTGTCGAGTGCTGAAGAGTGGCTGTTTATTCCTGCTGGGTCCTGTGAAATAGGATTGTTTGACAGCACCTTTCCAAAAAATATTCCCTTCTGACAGTGTATAGTCTGTGGGCCCCAAAACAACAGTAGCCAGGACTTCTCTCTCAAGTTATTCCATTGAAATACTAGTCTAGGACACAGCTTTTATTCCTTTTTACGTATTAGTTTTTCACCCTAAATTTCCTTTTTGATATTCCTTTTAATTATCATGGAGACGTGAAGAAACTGTGTTTTATGGGAATTTTTTTTCCCCACAGAAAGAGTCTTGCTTTTTCTTTTTTTATTCTTCCTTTCTTTCTTGTTTTTTTTTTTTTTTTCTCTTTGAAAGTATCCATATGAACTCCACTCACTGTATGAAAGGTAAATGCTTCTTTGCCAGTTACAAGATGGCAATTTGGTGGATGTTGCCTAGATTTTCACAAATAAATGGCAGCGGTTGGAAAGAAATAAAAATGTTTACACTTGATTAAGTTTAATACAAGTCTTACTGTAATTTTGAATGTGCTTTAGGTATTATTTGGTAGTCTGTTTCTTGCATGAAATGAAAAATCAAAATCTGAAATGCAGTGATTGAGCACAGGTTAATTAAACAATTGATAGAATTATAGCAGTCTTTGTGTTTTCTGTTAATTTAACTGATGGAAAAAATGAGAAGGAAAAACATGCTGTATAGAGCAAAGATTGGCTGTTTTAAAACCAAACCGAGTAAGAAGGATGTAGGGAGTTCATCTTCCACCATGATGTGAGAGACTGTATCCATGGGGTCCTGTTCTGTCCGTCCCTCGCAGATGTCTCTGAGGGAAAATGAAATGTCTTTTAAAAGCATTAAATCATAGTTTCATATGCAATGTCAGCAGCATCTTCAATCTGGCAGAACAACAGTTTAGTTATTTTGCTCTACTTTTTAAAATTCTTATTAATATTAAATGTGGTTTATTTTAGAATTGCTTTTGTACAAGCATTCTTTTATCTTTGTGTGGAGGTAAAATATATACAGCACTCTTATTTTCTGTCTTAATTTTGCAAAGACTTTCAGGATTTTCAGGTACTTTTATGGAAGACTTTTACCAGAAGAGTCCTTTGTGAGCCCTAGAACGTAAGTGAGAAAGAATGAAATATCTTAAGCCATTGATATAATGTCTGAAAAATAACTCTGAGGCACATTCTGATCTTTTTTACACACTTAAATTATGTAGGAATCCATTAAAACCATTCTCTGCAACCCTTATATCTGCAACCTGCAGAGTTGCAAGCTACCCATGCCAGAGAGGGTCCCTAGAAGAGCAGTGGTTCCCAGCGTACAGGAGTGGGAATTGATCCTGCACTGGGGCATAACAATGAGGAAATTTGATTCCTCACTAATAAGTGGGAGCTAGTCTTTGCAACGCAATAAATGGAGAGAAAAGAAGTAGCCTTGCGGTGCTGAAGCCTTCACTGGAACCTCAGGGGTCACCCAGCATTACTGGGAGCTCTCTGCACTATAGGCTGGGTTTTCCAGAGCAGCAGGCAGGCAATTCAACTGCTGTTGGTTGGGCCTATTTATAACACCGGAGGCACGCGATTTCACCTGCACACCAACTTTAGCACAACCGGTTGTGCTGTGTATTCTGGGAAATCTGATTAAATTCCTAAAACAGCTCAGTGCTGTGTAGTAAAAGACCATCTGTTTACTGTCTGTCAGTGGGATGCCATGTGCCCGGGGACATCAAGAAGCTGAAGGAAGCAGAAAGCGAGGGTGAGGTTTTGCAATTGGGCAGTGGAAGTTGCTGCTGATAACCCGTTGCTCTGAGAGCTGAACATGACATTATCAGTAAGCTGAGGGTATTTCTGCACTGAGCCAAGGGCTGCTTGGAATGTTTGTAAATGTGCTCCCTGTAATGAGGCAATCAATTTCCAGGAACCAGGCAGCTGTTTTTGCCAGAGACCCCTCGTTATTGCAAGGACCAGAATTCTTCCAGTGCTCCTGAATTGTCCTCCCTCAACCAGACAGATTGTGGGGCTTTGGCCTTTTGTGTTAAGTATTATGTATTGCAAAGCATTTAGTAAGAGGAAGGGCACACTTTGGCAGTAAATACGTGTGATGCTTTGTGTCATCAGCACCACTTGTATAAATACCAAAAGAATAGAAATAAAATCTCTAAGAGGCTACATCTGTCCTAAATAGGCTTGTGCTGAGTTGGTACCACAGCAGTAAAACATGTCATAGCAATGTAACTTTAGTATGGAAAACGGAGCTAGTGCTACATAGAATGCATATCTTTGCATTATTCCCTATGTCAGTGTGAACTGGAGAACTGTGTGAGGTATACCAGCTGTAGAAAAGTATTCCAGGAACTTCAAAGTTACATGCTGAAAGCTCTAAGTAAATAGAACAGACAGTGCATGATTAGGATTTCCTTTACATTTATTTATTTTCCCAAAGCCAAATATCAAAACTTTCCTTTTGCTCTACTCTTGACCTTCAGTGTGCAGGTGTCCACATGTAACTGTGACCTTCTCATCAGTATGTATTCAAGCTGACTTCTTATGTGCAGCCCTTTAAAAGTTATGTTAAACTTCACAGCTGATATCAAAATAGTTTTAGTAGGGGCTGTGTCTTAAAGAGAAATTAAGTGTCTGAAGCTTGATCACTTAGGGTTATTGCTTCTGAGGTGGACTCAATGACTCAGCCTCCCTGTAAAGACAATTCTTTGATCTTTGTACAGAGTTTGTTATAAAGGGTATCAGAGTTAGGTGCTTGTCCTGAGTAGAATAGAATCACAGCTGTGCCTGTGCCAGTAAGACCTGCCAGTTAGCAGCACTGCAGAGGGTAGGTGCAACATCTCTGAGATGCAGCCCTGGTGTTTCCCTTTGTGAAATCTCCTGTGCTGCTGGCTTTCCATCAAAGAGCTTGGTAGCTGTAGTTCGTATAGAAAGAAACAGACATGGAAAAAACAGATCTAGACCAGTTGGCTCAGTACATTTTAATGTTGTGTGTGCAGAAGCCTTAGGTTGTTTCTCTTTTTTGTGTGTCTTGAAAAGTTATGAAATCGAAAAATATGAATGAATCCTGGTTCATGAACTATTTAAACTGGAAATGGTAAAATTACAATGCCTTCATTCTATCAGAAAAGAAGGCAGAGTATACCATCTCCATGATCAGTAATATAAACAGCAGCCTTTGGCTCAGAAGCTGAGTCCTCTTTTATTTCTGCAGATCTCTAAGCCCAAATGCAGTTGTTTACTTTCACAAGGGTAGCGGGAGAGCTTGACCTTGGAAACCATGCAGTTTAAAATGACAGAAAGCATCCTACTTGCTTTCCTCTCTGCACTTTTGGCATATCCTTTATATATTTCTCATTTGCATATTTTTAAATGACGGCCAGTAGAGTCTACCTACGTATTCACTGCACTGAGGGTTACTTACCAACCAAAACCTGAAGTGTTCTCCAAGTTTGTCGAGCAGTCTCTTCCCTCTCCTTCCTCGCTTCTCCTCCTCCTCTCTCCCATCTTGTTGGATATGATTCTGATCTATGCTCTGTCTGGAAGTAGAGACAGATGGTCCTAATGCACTGCGTACAGCACGAGTCCTCCCAGTCTGGGATGGGAATTGGCACTGAAGCAAATTTGAGTTCAAAAGTTTAACCACCAAACAGTAATTTACACGTCTACAAATAAACTGAGCAGTTCCTTGCTCTGTATGTTGTATGAAATGGCCTTTGGTGTTGTGACTGCTTGTGAGAAGGATATGGGGTTCTCATAGTCTACATGGAATTCAGCAATAACACCACCATAAAATTATGGATTTCCCTTGTTTTTAAAGCTGACCAAGGCTGGAAGGCTTTGGGTTGTTTTCTGTCTATGTGAAAATGAATCTTCCTTTTCTGTGTAATTTTTTATGCGTTGTGAAATTCCCATGAAATGTGACACCTCAGGCTATGCAGACCCCGTGTAAAATGAGGAGCCGAACCATGAAAAATGCACATCCTTAACTACTAAGCAAAGAATAAATACTTGCAAAGTGGTCTCAGGGGCCTTTAAAGCCATTTTGGATGTTACATGATTTAACTTCTCAAACTTCATGAACAAGTCTTCAAAATAATGTACCACTTCTAACTGGTAGGAGCATAATACAGAGGATTTGGGCCCTTTTGCAGATATTCTTTAGCTTGAATTATTAGAAAAATGATTAATTAGAGCAAAGAGAAAATATATGCGGCAGCTTCTGAACTAATTGTAATTATTATATGAATGTAATAAACTATAATATACAGTCAAGAAATAACATTTGCCCACTTCAAGATTAGATGCTTCCACAGCTATTTGTGATGATTATTGCCAGGGTGCCACATGAAGCACTCTGTCCTGAGCAGCAAAAATTAAGGACTTAAAAGGAGCGTGATGAGGGCAAAGTCAAATGTGCTTTTTAAACAGGATAATTGGAAAGCGTTATTCCATGGAGATGATTATTGTATGACATACTGATGTGTCTAAAAATTAGATTCTTTGACTATCTTCAGAGTTAATGTTACCATCCAAATATACTTGAATTATTGTAAATTACATCTTAGCACTGTTGGTACTGCAAATGTGCATTTTTAGCAGTCATGTAGTCAGAGGTGTGATCAGAAAATTAGAGCAGTAGACTGAACTCCTAAAATATTTATCTTAATTGCCACCAACACTGACCATCTCTAAGGGTCTGTTTTCTGTTGCATCTAAAATATTTTGTAACCCATAGAGAATTTGAGAAATTAAAAGATAAGATGTACTTGTGTGTCTTAGCACAGCATTAGTTTATACATTTCATAAATATTGTGTTCATAGGTACATGCGTATGGAAAAAACGTATAATCAGAAGCTGATGACAGGAAGGGATCATCTTAGTGAGGCGCATGGGAACATTAACATTTCTGTTTGCTGCTATGGAGGATTTTTGTGGCTCTGAGGACCACAGAGGAGAGCAAAAGTCATGCAGTGCCAGCTGCCCTTTGGGAAAGCAGAAGCAGCTAATTGCTGCATGTTTACAAAGGCTCAATAAGAAAAGATGGAAACTCTTTTTGCTGCTCCTTAATTAAAGCTACTGATGGTGGCATTAGAGCAAAGAGAGGAGAACATGCTTCTTCAACTCCCCATACAGACGTGAAGGGGGTCAGTGAGTGTGTGGGCAGGGACCGAGCAAACCTTGGGCATGCAGCAAAGCCAGGCCACCATGGAAAGGCAGACACATTATTGCATCTTCCCTCTTGAAGCTGCAGGGAAAATAAGTGGGGTCTGCAGTGTGTGCCTGCTAGAGCAGGAGTCACACAGGTTCGGTGCATTCCTCAGAATTTAGGGAGTGATTATATCCACTTAACAAAAAAAAGAAAATCACTTAACAAAAAGTAAGGAAAGACCATCTTAAATGATGAATTTATGAATTGTAACATGTTTTCTTTCTCACCACATCTCTTGGTAAGAAGGATTTTTTTCCAGTTTTTGATCTGCAAACCACTTCCAGTGTTTTCCAATTAAATTTTAGAAGCCAAAGGCTGTGTTGTAAAGCCAGGATTGAAGGTACAGATCTCCTGCCCCCTAGTGACATGAGAGCTCTTAGTTTCCTTACCTTCCAAAAGTACATTATGGGCATTGTTTGGGGTGGCTTTGTGAATAATTTATCATTTCAAAATTTATTCCTGGAGATTTTAGTGAAGAAAGTTTACTAATGTAGGTGCCATGCAAAGTAAGTTGTCATTTTAATCTGCCACTTCTAATTTGTTGACAGCTAGAAGACAATTATTCTTTCCTCTAACCTTAGAAGTATTTTTCCACCCACATACTTCCAGAGATGACAGAAGTGATTACAGAGTGAAGGGTTCAGAGAGGATCATAGCCCTGGGGACTTGAGACCAAGGCTGAAGTTCCAGTCCTGCAGATTGGTTTTTCCGGAAAGTAAGTTATAGGAGTGGGGTAGTGTATAATTAACAGTAATACTTAGTAATTTGTATCTCTCTGTAAGAAAGAGAATCTAGAGAAGAGCAGTTTAAGGTTTTCGCTCCAGTGGCTCCACATCATATTGGGCCTGGAAGGAGACATCAGAGGAAAGAAAATGGTCTGAGTCTCCATAAAGAAAAGTATTCCTGATGCCAGGAAGCCTAGGAGTGGTGGCAAACCTCAGGAAATATTGTTGATTAAGGGAAGATCATAGAATGGCTTGGTTGGGAAGGAACCTTAGACATCTAATTCCAACACCCAGTGGTTAGCTTTAATGAAAGGCTGGGACAGACAGACCCTTTTGCAGTTTGGTGTTTTTCTTTTCACGTTTAACAGTTCTCTGTAGTGGAGAAACTTTCAAATAAATAAATAAATAGCAGGACTGTTTGTTCGAAGTACCATCAGATGGCTCTACTGCTCCAGTACATTGAGTTCAATCACTGAAGTATAGCTCAGGAATTAGTATACCTATAGTGTGCTTTAAGTGGATTTAAATGATACGTGGAGTCTCAATGACTTTTGCTAATATTGAGCAATATCCCGTTTCCTCCTACTTAACTTCCTACTCATTCTTATCACCTGTCTAGACAAGGATCTCAGCTTCCTCTATGCCTGTCTTTCTTGTGCACCCCCATCCAATGCCCTGATTTCCTAATTTTGTACTCCAGATCCTTGCTTCAAAAAGATTTTTTTAATTTTAAATTTAATTTTTTAAAGCTATGCCTCGGATTGTCTTTGTGTACAGTGGCACTGCACAGCACTTACTCCTGCTGAGCTTCTTCAAGTGTCTGTTTGCAGACTTTTACTCAGGATGCTGCATGTCAACAGCCTACCTCTGTGCACAGAGTGGTGTCAGGGAGCAGGTGATGTTTTCTCATACGTGCATTATGATGAGGCAAAGTTTTGCTCTTAAGGCAAATGTTTGAAGTGACATTGAGATGGGTTTTCCAACTTCTCAAAATTCAGTCTTGGGAAACCAGAAAGTTGATTTTAGTATACAGGCTAATATTTATGATGAAAACATTGATTGTATTTATTAACTATATATATTAATCACTATTTATTTGAGCTTTTGATAAAAGTTTCTAAAAATACCTGTACGTCTGTCTTTGCATGCATGCATACCCCCCTTTATATGCAAGCTGATAGTCTTTGATCACATTGTGAGTATGGCTTTTTCAACAGCCGCTCTGCTTCAGTTAGTGAACACCATCACACCTGTACGCTTAATGAACACTTTTTAAACAGCTTGTCTTATCATCAGTATTGCCAAAGGCATTTGGATATATTTCATGCTATGCAAACTCTGTTATAATATGCTTGTTTTCCTCGTGGATTTTTCTGTGGTTTGTCACTAATTGTTATCCAAGAGCTTCACAAATACCACACTGTTCTCAAAAGCTGAAAGGGCAGCATTATCTGTGTACGGCAGATAAGGAAATGAGGCACTTGAGAGTAGATGTAGTCTGAATTTAGAAAGATTCAGTAAGTCTGTGTGCTATTTTTGAGACTGCTTGAGCTGATTTTTCTGTTTATGCCTTTCTATTCTTTGGAGTTCTTTTCCATTTGGACTCTTGTCTGGCCTGTCCTTGTTTTCTCTCTCTGATCTGCCTATACAATAACATTTTGCCCCTTCCCACATCAACTTCCTTTTACCTTCATCAGTTTTTCAGTTCGTTTATAACATCAATCAATATTCACCAAATAATAATAATTCATAAATAATAACTACATATCAACATTCATCAATTCATTTGCATGAACTTCTACTTCTTCACCAGTTTCAGCAGGCTTAAACAGCTTTTCTCCCCATCACTTCTTCTCACCTCTGCACTGTTTCTGAAGTTCTGGCTCCACAGCTGTGTTTGTGTAATGGTGTAATGAATTTGACAGAAGAATGTGTTCATGTGAAAAATTGCTTGGTGGAAAGAAAAGGTGGATATTTCCCTGTAACTTTGGATTTCTTTTAGTCCTGTCAAGTTACCCAATCCAAGTCTCTGTGGTAGGACACAAACCCCTGAGCTAGAAAAATACTGAATTTGACCTGACACAAACAAGGGAGAGTGTTGCAGTACTGCTATCAAGGATGTAGTCACAGTTTCAGTCTCTTATCTCTTGTCCATTTCTTTCTTCAATATCTCACATCAGTGCTAATCCCTATGTTCCCTCCAGCCAAAATAGATTTTAGTCTTTCCCATTATTTCCTTTATCCCAGTCACTTCATCACTTTTCATCTCTGTCAGATGCTCCTCAGGCTTTCTCTCAGAGTTCTTCCCTTAACTCATCTATTTATTTGAACTTCTCTGGGTTTAAACCTGCATTCTGATCAGAATTCTCCTCACCATCTAAGCAACCAGACAGTTCACTTAAAACCAAAAAGCTTTTACATGCTGTCATGCCCTTCTTTGGTGGGCAGTTGCTGGGATTGTTACAGGAATCTTTTGAGCACCAAGTATGGAGTATTCAGAGCTTTCTGTTGATTGTGTATGTTCAGTAGAGAAAGAATACTGTAAGTATCAAGCACTGCTTATTTCAAAATGTTTTAAATGCACAAATTTTGATCATATCTTAATGTTGTCTGTATGAGCTTTCTCACTGATATGAGATTATAGTTTTTCTGAATTTTCCAAAAAAATCCCAAAATACTCTCCAAAAAAACCTTGTCGACAATAATTCTAGTAAGATTTTCCTTCTCCTTCCTCTTCTTGCCTTCCACAAACCCACTCTCATTAGAGGCAGTATTAGAAATTTTTAATGAAAAACTGAAGTGATGTGAGTCAAGCACCATACACAGAAAGTTTCAGTCCAAACTCAAACTTTAAAAAAAATTATAAGCAACTAAACAGAGTGTTTGCAATTAGATAATTTTAGTAACAAGCAACAATACCTGTTCCATACATAAGGAGCCTTTAGTTTCAATTTCACAAGGCTGATGGCTCACTGCTGAAAATGTAGGAAACTCATGCTTTATTGGCTGAAGTGTAAGATCACTCTTGTTGCTTTATGCATTGATTTATTCTGATCTTTACCTAAAATAATGTGAATTGTTAAGTGTGACTAGTACCCATACTTATACACACTGTGTAATGGTTTGATTTTTGTTAACCAAAAATGGACATTAAAAATCTTGTGAATTTAAAAAAGTGTTCTAATATGGAGTTCTTTTGTAACACTTTCACAGTTAATTGAGAGCACGAAGCTTGAATGAGCATTATTTGTTGAAAATGTCTGTTTGAATCTTAATTTTATGTCAATCCTTTGGAGTAAATAAGAGCAGTTAAATAGAAATGATTCCTTTTGGTTGGATTGCAGGGTGGGATTTATCTCGCCTAATTCCAGCTAACTTGTGTCAGGTAGTCAGCTAGACCCCTTGAGCAAGAGAGAACATGCCTTTGTGACTGAACTGATTTTGCTGCTTGATTGGCAGTTTCTTTCATGAGTGCTGTTATCTTTTCTTTCTGTTTTCCATCTCAGGCCGTTAGTCTGTGTCTGCAATTACAATTTAATGTAGAATGGGCTTGAGTACTTGCAGTTCACTTCATTTTAGTCTGAACTAGTTCTTCAAGAGCAGTAGAGGCGGAAGGAACTACTGCAGATCTGTATGCTATCTCAGCCATAACAAGAAAGTCACAGATAATATAAAGTCTTGGTCTGAAAAAAATGAGATCATTTCACTCAATCATTTGATTGAATGACCAGTTGGAAAACAGTGAAGAGGCTGAATAAACTGCCTTATAGTCAGCTTTATGAAAAATATTTGTCCTTCATTGCCTTTAATTGCATTTGGTGTGTTTGTGGGGGGGATGCAGTGAGGAAGATGACAAAAAAAAAAAGTAATCCCTGATAACCTACTCCTGGACAAGAGTCAGAGAACGTAAACATCTATAATTCACATTTTCAAACTTTGGGAGTCCTGATGATGTGACATGTTTATTGCTGTAGCACAGTTAATGCTTATAGTTAAAAATCCAAGCCACCAGTATGGATTCAGTGACTGTAATAGTTCCCTGAACCATCCAGTAAAAGAGCAAGACTTTCTCTTTGATTTTAGGGGTATCTCAGGAAGATGTTCAGTGTCCTGTGTTTGGTGTTGTACTGTGAATGTCACCTTTCCCTAGACATCAATAGACAAGCAGGAAATGGAATACATGAACGAACATAAGATTAGGAGCCAGTTTTATAATGCTTTATACCTGTAGAATGTGCCATACAAACATCAAACCCCCATATAATACATAATTTTTTAGTCTTACCAATTTTAAAAGAAGAGGTTGGGACCATTTCTAAATTCAAAAGAAGTCAATCTTCTTTGGCTACATATAACTTTCCTGTTATGCTTGGAACTGCCAGGTTGTTCAGAGTAGGCGTCTGCCGGCTCTACAGGACTCAGTTGGAAAAATACTTAGGTTCTCTACTTGTTTCCACTGGAACAGAATGATACCTGTGAGCTCTGTATTTTTAAAGGCTGAACTTAGTTGATTTCCCTAACATTCACAAATGACAGAATTGTCATTTCAAGGAGTTTGATCCTCATTGCCTTCCTTAGTTGAACAAAGACTTGAGTAGAAAGACTTGAGATTTCCAAAATCATCAGAGAAAGTGAAAGTCCTTTAACCCATGCCAACTTTGCCAGATTTTGGCCAATAGGAGCTTTAACACATGTTCTTCTGAACTTGGTGTGACAGCTCTGTGGTCATGTGTGCTGCCTATAGCCAACGGTGGGTGAACATGGTGGCCCAGGTGGGCCTGGGTTTGGTAAGCTGAGTACCATGGACAGGGGCAGCTCAACTGCAATAATTTTACTCAATCATTTGATTGAATGAGTACTTGGAAAACAGTGAAGAGCCTGAATAAGCTGGCTTATAGTCAGCTTTATGAGAAGTATTTGTCTTCAGTGCCTTCAATTGCATTTGGTGTATTTGTGGAGGGGGATGCAATGAGGAAGATGACAAAAAAAAAAAAAAAGCTCCTGATAACCTACTCCTGAACAGGAGTCAGAGAACATAAACATCTGCACTTCACATTCTCAAACTTTGTGAGTCCTTTCTCATAATTGCTCAATCTGTGCAGCAAGCAGCACTTGAGCACTTGTCAGAGTTTTCCAAATAGTTGTATAAGGCTGCACAGTTGGTGCCAAATTATCAGTTATTAATTGCATGTTAAATAGATGACCCATCTTAAGCTCTTTCTCTCAGGCATTTTGGATTCAGACCTCCTGTTCAGTTGTGTTTAGTCCAGAGCTGCAGGTTTTCATGAAGTTTTTTTGCAGAATGCTTCACAATTTGTGCTGAGAAAACCCTTTCCGATGTCTCTTATGTAGAGTGAATTTCAAGCAGTCATGGCCTGTACTCTTCAAATGATGTTTCATCTGAATGTGATGATGCTGTGATTTTAAACAGCCTTGTCCTGAAGTGGTTTTAGAATTTAGTGTGAGCAAACTTGTTGCTAGCCTTAAAATGCTTCTTCCAGATGTATATCGAAATATTTTACTTCGTTACGACTAGAGCATTCAGTCTATTGTTTGGCTGTTTTTATGCATAGATGAGTGCTGCTGAAAGCATTCCTTTGCAAAGGCTGTGCTTTTAAAAAAAAAAAAATAGTTTCTTTTTGTTTCTGTCCTGAAATATAAATGCTCATTTCACTATTGGCAGTTGACAGTCTGGTTTTCTTGTTTGTTTGTTTGTTTTCAGAGAAGACTAGATACAAAGAAAAGAACAAGAGGGTATACTCAAGCCAAGGAAAGTGTTAAATTAGCTTGAGAGTCTGAAGCTGCTTATTTCTATTATACTATGAGATTACTGCTTCTCTGAAATGTACAGTACTAATCATGCTGGATGGACTTGAAGAACTAATAGTTACTCTCAAAAATCTGTAAGTTTTTGACATGTGTGAACAAGGCAGTACATCTTCTATCCTTTTAAGTATTCTTTCCCCATGCTTCACTTGTAGTTGTCAGAGTATGAGAGCAGTATTATGGATTCTCTGTCCTTTGTACTTGGTGAAATGGAGAGCCCTATGTGATGTCACAGTGAATCTAGGAGGAGTAATCCATAGCTGAGTACAGCTTCCACACCTTAATCATTTTATGGTCTTATTTATAGCTAGGTTTATGGTTTTCCTTTCACAGCAATGTCATGTTATTTTGCATTTACTGCAGTCATTTAATTTACAGACTGTATTCTGCAATTAAAAATTTGATTTTTGAACTTTCTTTCCTGTATATCAGGGCATTGCCAGATTTCAGGAATAAATTGATTCAGTGTGTGTTCTGAGCTGCAGATTTTGACCTACAAGACCAAGAGAGAGCATGGAGGATCCCAGTGCTCTAAAGCTGTAAGACTAGCTTAAATTACAAGTTATTGCAAATAAAACAAAGTGGAATCTTTGTATTTATAGACTGATTTCTGCATGTAATGGTAAAATATTTTTATTTTTTACCTGCAGTTAAAAGACCAAGAAGCTTAAAGGAGATTCTCAGTGAATAACATCATTGCAGACCTGGGGTTATAGTTAGAACAGGAACAGATTGCTGTGAAGCTACAGCAACTGCTGATTGTCAAATGATGATGCTAGAAATGCTCTTCCTTCTGAATGTGAACTCACCTCAGAACAAACAGCTGCTGCTTCATACAGATGCTACGCATACACTTTGTGACACACCAGGCACAGATCTGTCTTTGGGTGTTGTAAACTGGGATGGTGCTTACAAGCAGGAATTTCTGAAGTTTTTTCAAGCAAGGTTAAGTTAATTGTGCTTCTGTTTATCATGCTGACATGAATAGGAGTTAAGTCTTGACATGTGTGTGAAACACAAAAACTGGGTCAAGAATGCTTTAATAATAATAATAATAATAATTTAAAAAATACTGACAGTTATGTTAGGACTGGAAAAGTAATTTCTGGTTTTCCAAAAGATCCAGAAAGCACCAAAAGATCAGTCTGGATTGTATTGACATTTAATGAACTTTTTTTTTTTCGTTTGAAGGGCATCATGATCACTCCCTTGAAAGACAAGAGGATTTAATATGTAAATGCTCTGAAATATCTGGAAAAGTTAATTAAAAATAATCAGGGTAATTTACTGCTGATTTAGCTGAAGTTCTCATTTTTCATTAATGTTCTTCTGTGTTTATTTATAAGCTTTAAAAAAAAATTGCTTACCGGATTGTTCAGTGAGAACCACAAACTCTTTACTGCACATCTTGAAATGCCAGTTTATATCCAAATACATAGTCCACACAGAATACATAGGACTGTGGTTTCCTCTAAATATAGTAATTTTTTTGACATTTCTGCTCTTCCACCAACCATTGAGTTCTGAGCAAGAACCACATTGCATCTGTAGGCTTTTTATATGCTCTAATAGCACGGAAGAATTTAAAATCTATGTTCTTCTTGCAGCAAATGAAGAAATTTTCATGCTACATTTTTGGAAGTGTTTTCCTTTGTGTGTTACTTTTCCAATCAAATGAAATTCAGAGAGCTTTCAGTTAAAGAAGATTTAATTTTTTTAATTTGTTCTTCTTGAAGCTTCACATTCTCTTTGCACTGCACTACTGCCAGTAGAAAAATATCCAGCAAATAAAAATTAAAAAGACAGCCTTACTTTTACAAAGCAATATTCCCACTGTAACAGGCTTTAAGCTTTTCACTGGCATCACTTTACAACAGCGTACGTAAGTATGTCACTGCTGACTTTAGCTGAAAGAACTTAAGGAAATCATTACCTTCCTGTCCCCAGAAAGTATAGAAAAAATGAGTTCCTCACCGTCCTCTTATACTATTTCTGTTTGTTCTTGCATCCCACAACATAAGCTCCATGGGTCCAGAATGTCGAGCTCTTCTGGCTTAAATTATCTGGTTACTTAATTTGGCAGGTCAATTTGACTTCTTTCAGTTCTTGATCCAGTTATCATGGGTGTGTATGAACAGCTGCAGCAGCACAAGAGTAAGCGGTTCCCTTGAGCGGGAGAGGGCTGAGCTGCTTTTCCCAGTGACAGCGTTGGCTTGCTCTTTTGCCATTTGTATGAAATTCTTTTGTATGAAATTCTTGCTCCAGTAATTGGCCTGAAGCGGCTGTGTTTTCTTCTTGCTGTTACTACCTTGTGGGTTGATTGCATGCAAGGCAGCTTCAACTCTAGCTGTTTCAATTTGACCACTTGTAAAATCTTGTATTTATTTAATAACAATTTTGTTTAGAATTTTGTTGTTAAAATTATATACTCGTGGTATTCCCTTAAACACATAGAAATAACATGAGGCATATCCCTGTAACAATTGGACTTGAATTGTGCTGCTTTGAAAATAGAAACACCAAGGCCCTTTCTGAGGAGGAGGATGAACAAGGAGGAGGCAGCAAAGTTGTGAATGGGGAGGTCTGAGTTGGAGACACCTGGGAATTGGCTTGGAAAACTCTGTTTGCTGTTACTCCAAAAGGGAGGGTAGCAGTGTGTGGTTGCTGCTGCTTGAACAAATCTCCAGTAATAGCTGCCACCCTTTCTGCCTTGCCTCTTCATTTTATTGCAACTGTCTGAACGAACCTGGTGGTTGTCTGCCATGATAGTTTGCTGCCTTAGGAAAGTGTTCATACTAGAAGAGCTAGAAGCAGCTGTATTCTCTATCATGTCACCTTTTGATTTTTTATTTTTTTCTCAGAAAATGCTGTTTTTTTCAAGTAGAAACAGAGTAGAAAAAAAGAAGATGGGGGTAAAATATCATGTTTTCCTTCTCTATTTTGGAAAGGAAAAGGGGAGATGAAGTATTATGTTATTCAGCATTACACACCAACTTGGCTAAATGAAGACGCTAGTTTCCTCGGGGACACTGGGTAATGGATAGAGACAGATTTCTCAAGAGAATCTTCAGAGCAAAGCCCAGTGTTTATTCATGTGCTTTAGGAGGCTTGCCAGACAATCACCTAAAGCCAGATGATACCTAAAGAGGCAAGAGCTGGGATCTAAGTGTAGAATTCTTCTCAAGCATGCCAGAGAACCTGCAAATGCTTTAACGCTAATGGCACAATAGCATAATATTTGTATTAGAGTGCATCAGAGATAGAGTGGATGGATCTCTACAATCATTTGTACACCTTTTCTTTAGTACTCAAGTATGAAACTAAACATGTTAAGGATTGCCTTGCATCAAACTAAAATGCAACATTCTGAAAGTTATTAGCCTGTATTTGAGACACAGATTACAAGGAAGTTCATTTTATTTGCTGTTCAGCTCTTTTCTGTGTGATTTATTCAGGAGCAATGGTATTTGGAGTTTCATTGCTGAAGAGAAAGTCATATTGACACCCTTTCTCTGAATCTAGTTTTACTGAGGTGGTTGAGATGAAAAGATGTAAGAATGAAATTCTCTAACGTGTTACAGATGTTGACTGTGAAAGAAGGCAAATACAATTCCTTTCCTGCCATCTTGATTATCATGCTTAACTCATCCTCTCCCTTCAGACAGGTTCCACCTGTATTCATTTTCCCTGGTAAGAACCAAATTTTTTATCTCTCCTGTGAATTGTTAATACATTGGTTGTTCCATGAGCTTGTGCTGTTTTTCGTTGTGATTCTTTGTAAGAATGATGCAGTGGGCACCTTACTGGCTGGAGAGTTGTGAGATTTTTTCTTCAGTGCTGTACGAATGATAGACATGCAAGAAAACGGTCTTTTTGTCAGAACTACTGTATGTGCGGTGTGAAACTAGAGCTCTTACTGTAGCAATATTCTTTCTTAAGCAAAGGTGTTTTTAAAAGGCAACCGACTCGTGCTTTCCAGGTTGAGTGCTATTGAGTCTGGTCTATGGCTGTAGGCAGCCATCACTTGATGTCTCATGTTACCACATCTGTCACTCAGATTAACAACTGATTTGAGTGATATGACAACATCTAGAGAACTGAATAGAAAAGCAGCCTTAAATAACCAGATTGTTGTCTCTTTCATTAGTAAAACCAACTAGAAGAGATCTGGTCATCACAATGCTGTTTTCTAAAATTAATCTAAGAAGTTTGGGATTTGTCATGACTGTCTCGACCTCAAAACCCCAGGGCATTCTACCTAGGGCCCTTAATGTGTGACATAGCTGGCAGTGTGCATACTTGGGCAAGTTGTCATGGGCCCTGTAACATCTGTCCCTTCTATTGTTCTAACTAATTTATAGCCACTATTAATGAAGCTGTCTCATGGAAAGTGTTTGTAAGCTAATAATTGCTTGAAATTGTCCATAGGGGAGGTCTTTCCCTCTTCAGCAGGAAATCTGTTTGCTGATATACTACAGAGACTGGCATAGTTTAGGTAGATGGTCTCTATCACTCTGCTATAATTCTCTCTCCTGAGAATAAAACTTTAAAAGGGTGGTACTTTAACTCACTAGGAAGCAGTAAACTCCAGCCCCAAAGCTGGACAGTTCCGAGTGGCAGGGAGTGTGGGATGGTATGGGCAGTGCATACCTCCAGTGGTTTGGAACTTCACCCCTAAACAGCTGCAGAATCCTGAATGACTAATAGAACATCTGGAAAACGTATTGTTTACACTTTTTCAATTACTTTTATGGTGTTTTTTTTTAATAGCTTTTCTGTAAGTCATTCTGAAAAAGTCACGAATAGGCAATTGATGTGAATTAGTTCCTTTTTTGCTCTCTGATCTTTCTGTAGTGATTAGTCAATCAAAGATTAATCCTTAACCAGTAGAAACAAGCATGCTTCTAATGTGGCAATAGCTTGTATGATCTCTCCTTTCTATGTAGGTATGCATATACCTGTTATCAGTAGAAATACTGTTGTTCTTTGTTTTCCTGTTCTTAAATTGTGCATTTCATTTCTGCTTCTTCTGAGATCATTGCAAGCAGTGTTCTTGATTACAGGAGTTTTCTTCTAAAATGCGTTATTTAAGCTTATTTAATGTAATAAATCACAAGTGTTTTTCATGTGTTTTCCTAATCCTTTTCAGAAACATGTAGCAGTTTCTCTTTTGTTTATTTCCTATGAATGAAAACTTTAGTTGGGACTTTGGTAGCTGACTTTTCACTCTTAAAGACTCGGGCCATAAAGGTATCTTCCACAGAAGTTAAAATTTATGAAAACAAAAGCAGCAGAATGCTTGTTCTTTCAGTAAATACTATTATGAAATGTTAATTCCAAATTTAACTTTGATAGACTTTGTTAAGGTAGGGGGATAAAGAGGAAAATACTTATAGACTGATGGTTTAGACTAGGTTTCAAAGTAGTATTTTCTTGAGCTTTCTGGGATCTCTCTTTGCAACAGCAACTGAAATGATATTCAAGTAGAAAAGAATGATGAAACTGTTGTGAAACATCAGCTTTTCTATCCACATATATCGCATTATCTTGGACTGTAAGCAAGGCGATGTCATCTGTTGTTTGTAGGATGCATCTTTGTTATAAAAATAGAATTATCAAACCACTTCAGAGTTCTAGACTTTGAAAGTATCATTTGAAAGATCTTGTGCGAAAAAGGCAGTAGTCTTTTTTTAAACTAATTATACATACAAAAGAATTTATCATGTAGTGTCCATGATTGTATTTTGATACTATAGAAATTGAATTTTGGAATGGGGATATGTAAATGTGGATACATATAGTTAGATGTGTTTTTCTACACACACGCATTTGTATGCAGGATGTATATCTATAATCATAAACGTGCACAAATAGTAAAACAGGCGTCACCACAAGATGCAGGGAGAAAAAAACACACATTGTTGGGTTGCAAAAATGACCTAGAAGAAGTAATTTACGCTGCTGTAATGAATTCAATCTCCAGCTTGGGATTTTCTAATCTTTTAACTCTCTTCAATTTATTTGCTTATTCAAATCTGTATGCTAATGTGGATGGGTTTGGAAAGTTAAATGGATAACGTTTTCATAATTGGAAGGCAAAATTCTTCTTGCATGGTGTAGCTAACTCCAGAGCATATCTGGTTGCACAAGGAAATGCACAACTGAAAAGGCAGAGAAGGAAAGTGCCTTGGCAGCCCTTCATGCAGAGAATAAAGTATAGCTAGCCTTTGAGTTATTATATCTACTGTGTATTGTTAATGTATATTAGGGGAGGAATGTGTACTGTGCATGCTGTATATGGAAGGCTTGTTAAATGCCAGCAGTCAAGATTTGAGAAAAAATGGGAGGCGAGAGGACAGGTGGTAAATGCAGCTGTATCTGATTCCAGCTTTGTAGCTATGGAAGGCTCTGAGGGCAGGCAGTTCCTGCGTAAGCAGAATGGGAGCCTGGGTAGTCCACCTGGGACTGGCACCTTGCTGTGTCTCTGTTTCTAATTCTACATTCTAACTGTGTGAAATGTTAAAGAAATGCAAGGTGGCTGGTTGAATCTCACAAGTTTAAATGCATCCTTTCCATCCCCTTCCCTTGAATTTCACTTTTTAGTGTTCAGAAGATGGATGGGCATAGAGGATCTGCAACTTTTCCCTGTGGCACTTTTGTAGAAGGTTTTCAAGGGGATGGCAAACACAGCTCAGGTGGAACATTTAGCTCTACAGCTGCTGTTTCCATGAAGCAGCTGCTTTTCACAGAGCATGTGAAGTGCAGGGAAGGGTTTTGCTTGTTTTGTTAGTTGGATCATTTCCTTCAAGCATGTTCTTAAAGCCCTTTGACTAATGAGAAAACTATAAAGTGTTTATTTTGGCAAGACATAAATAAAATATCATGCTGGAAATCATCCCAAAAAAAGGAGACATTCTCAGTGTTCAAGCAAATGTCCTCTCTCACCTTTTGAAAATTTCTATTCAGAGAACAAGTAAAAACTCTTTGTGTCTCCTTCTGCAAGGGGGTGGAAGGAAGGACAGTAAAGCAAAAAGGCATTATGTACATGGCCAACCCTTGGAGAGAAAAAAATCCATAGATTAATTGCTTTCCTAATGCTTCCATTCCTCCAAGTGAGTTTTCCGAGGTGTTACCTTGTTTATGTTGTAAGTTGAAGCAGTTGCCTGAAGCAGGTTACGTGGTGGTGAATGCAGGTGACTGCCTCTGACCTTGTTTGGGAATTCAGGAGGGCTACAGGGAAACTGCATCTTTTCCAGCAACAGCAGCAGCATGGGGCACCTTGTTGCTGCAGTCACTAGGGTTCATTGCAGGCTCAGGGGCTGGTTTCTCCTGCTTCATTTAATAAACACATTGCAAGGAAGAACAGGCACTCCTCTTACGGAAGATTTGGGAGGAAAAGATAGCTGTCTTTCTTGCTAAAAAGCAGCACTGGGAAGAATTAGAAGGTTTTGTGGGGACAGGGCCGTATAGCCTGTACAGTTTGTCTAGAGATTTATGTAGTTTGGATAAGAATTCTGGCTCTGAGCCCTTCTGTATGTCAAACTTGAAATGTGATTAAGATGGGAAAGAATAGACTTCATTTTTTTTAATGCTTGTACCAGCAATGTTGACTCTTTCTCTCACCACTTCGTATTTTATTTCTTTTTGTAAAGTCACTTGAGTTGGATGCAATTTAGGCTACTAATTTATGTAACTAAGAAACTCTCTCAAAAGTCGAAGTACGAAAATTGAGCTCCTGGAGGTTCACACAGAGCAGTATTTTGAAGTCTCAACACATTCTCAGGAAGATATAAAACAGTTTAGTAACATTCATTATGTAATGGTTGTGAAATAATTTTTTGCAGGTTTAAATCAGCCATGTTACTGCAGTGTTGACTTTGTAAAGCTCTTTGAGATTTTCCTATGCAGTAGCAAGCAGCTGTCCTTATTTAATTGATAACTACAGTTTATATTTAATTTTTCTTCTATTTGACCACAAAATGTGAATTACTTGCTTTCAGGCTATTCTGTTTCTATTGCAATTCTTGTGAACATAAATTTGTTTGAATCAAGCAGTGAATCAAAATGAGTATATCTATTGGGAGGCTACAAGAGCAGCAATATGGAGGCCTTTATTGAGAGTTCACAGAGCACTGTGAGGCAGTGAGTGCATTTCAGCAGTGGCAATAGTGGGTCACCTGTCTGGTGCAGATTTTTAGGAGCACAGCATGCAGGCTCTTGTTCATCATTGGTGAAAATGCATGACTAATGGTGGTGACTGTGTTAAAAAATATTGCTTTGTAGCTGAGAATTTGCTCTATCAAACAGTGTTATTGTGCTCTTTGTTGTCATTTCCATGGAAATAGGAGGCATTGCTTTTGGAGCAACCTGTATAGCAGTTTCGTTCCATTAGGTTATGAAGCGATTGTGATACAATCTTTAATTTTATTCACATGCTATTTTTGCCTTAGGCCTTTGCTTTATTTGGTACGTAAGGTCAACATGATTGGACCGCATGGAGGGACCATGCGGTGGAGCAACTGTGCTTGTAGTGACTGGCCTTTGTTTTGCTGCAAAATTATACGGCAAATGATTCCTGAAAATGTAAGGGGAAAAAAGAGGAAAAAGAAAAAAGGGATTTGAATCTCTGACTTAGTACTCCTATGCAGTGAATCCTAGGAAAGTAACTTCAGTTAAATTTTTAAGAAGGTATCATTGTGTTCCCTGTTTGTCATTTCAGAGCTGGCCCTAACGTCATCTGCAGCTGTACTATGGATACTTAAAGTTCTGTTATATCAAAATGTATTCTCAAAAATCAAATAATCTCAAGTGTGAAATCCAAAGCTAGTGGAAACTCTGACTACTTTGCAGAATAGAATAAGACAGGTCTTTTCTACCCATAGGTGTGCTATGCAGAAAATGTATTCGGACTGCTGAAGAACTCAGTATGTTGACCAACATCAGAAAACTCTGCATGAAATGAAATACTCTGTCTTCAGATGCCTGCTCTAAAAAATTCCAAGGACCACATGTTGAGAAAGTACTTTTTACAGAGTATTTTCCAGTTCTAACTTGCAGTGGGGTTGTACAGAAAAGCTCAGAAATAATGTTTCTTTAAATTGATTTTGACGTTGTTAAGCTTGTACACAGAGTAGGCTGAATTAAGTTTTCTACAGGACTCCTAATTCTGTTATTTTAAAATTTGCTTCATTTTTTTTTATGTCTAATGTTCTTCTAACTTAGTTCTAAGTATCCAGAAACTGTTAATTACCCATATAAGATTTGTCTTGATTGTGGTCTAGCTATGGCATCATTGCAATTGTCTTCTACACCGGTTACGCACAGATGGTTTGGGTTCAGTCCACAGTACTTAGTGAAAGAGCCTTGTGTAGAAGTGTCCATGATACTTAAAGGACTGGTTTGAATCTGGAAGTAATTTAGCTCCTTCCATGTGGAGTTTATTTCTCACCAAGCATACTTCAGCAACCTTACTCTAACACAAGGAGCTGTTAAGCTCCTCTGTATCCAAATTGTCTCTTCACTGTCATCTTCAGTGTTAGTGTTACCCAGGGATCCCCGTCCTGGAGGATCCAGCTAATGGAGTGCTGACCGATCATACTGTTAGAGAAACATTATTGCACTCATACAGAGGATCACCAACAGAATGTGGTCACTGGATCATAGCATCAATGCAGTGGAATAAAATCACTCAAAAATGTTTTGGAAATAAATTGGATTCCTCAATGGAATTTCTCATTTAGCTAGATACTGTTAAATAAGAAATTTAGACTGTCACAGTGATAGATCCACCCCTTCCACGTTCATGTTTAGCCAGTGCGTGATTATCTCTCCTCTGCCATCCTGTGTGAAAAGCAGCCACCAGTGTCAGACCTCATGTTTTTGATCAAATGAAACTTAGGCCCCTTAGTATTTTCCTTCTGTTCCGAATATATTTTATCAGCTTTTTAGTACTGTAACAAAGTAAAATGAAGGGCACAGATTCTGTAATTTGCCTCTCCATTGACCATAATTTACGATTTAATACATTGTCATAAACGTTTTTTTTTTTTGCCTGAGAATTTTGAGAAGGAACAAAAGGCTTAATTGATGTGCATTCTGCTTGGATATTAAGCCATCTAAATTCAGTTAGAGAAGAGAAAAGAATTCTGAGCAGGACACTGAAGAAGATTTGGCTACATTTCTCTTGTAGAACTGCTGTTGGAGTTCATTATTCAAAGAAGTTCTCACTTTCACTTTGCTGAGGGGAAAAAAAAAAGAATAGTAGGACCAAAAGAGAATTACAGTTAATTTGGAAGGAGTCTTTGCTTATTATCTAAGTGAGCACCAACCAGCATTTTCAATCAATATTTAGGATAAGTGTGAGCTCTGTACTTTAAAAGGATTTGTAATGATGTCTCATTCTGACACCTCTTTCTCATGGGATGTGCACTTCAAATGCAAGATATGAACTTGTGACTCAAGCACATTCTTTACTATGAGATTTAAAAGGAGACCACATAACCCTAAGTTGCACATAGCAGCCAACATACTTGAAACGGAAAGAATAGAAAGCACATTTAATGAAGTGTTGTATCACTTTGCTTTCTAGTGCTGACTTTGGCTTTGTTTAGGCAGTACTTAAAGAATAGAGTCTTTCATTAATTTGCCCTAACAAGCATAAAATTCAAGAGATGAAAGTGAATTCTTTAACAACATGCACATTACTGCTAGGTGGAGTCTAAGAAATGTTAGAGACAAGCGGAAGAACAATAAATATCTGAAAAGTGCATGTGTATCAGGAATTCAATTTTGATATATATCGTTTTATAATTCCAATGCAGAAATTACTAGAATATGCTCAATATTTTATTTTAAGGTAGCACAGTGAATAAAAAGTTACAAATGTTCTTAAAATTGTTTAATGTTGGAGTGCATCTCTCAGTAGGCAAAGGCACAGAGGTCATGATCTAGTCATCTTTTACTTTCAGGCAGCTTCATTTGAGTTTTTTTGTACTCAGGGCACTATGATGAAGACATTGGGATGCTAAGAAAGTCTTCCTTCCAATTTTTGCTATGGACATGCATCTTTGCTTATGTACTATTTTAATTTAGTTCCTGAACTTAATTGAATTCTTACAAATTCTGGTTTGTACTCTCAATTCAGTACTTCCTAAGCAATGGAGAAAGCTTTTAATTGACTATTCATTAGTGATTTTGGGTGGCTTGGATTCTAGTCAGACAGGAAAAATATGACTTTCTGTCTGCACTGCAGTGACATTTAAATCAGTTGATTTCAAGATGGCAGAAGCATTGAAGAAATATCAAGTTCATATTGTAAACAATTTTGGAAATTTCTTTATACTTTTTTTGCCACTAACATTTCAAGCACTTCTTGAATGTCCCCAAAATTTATTATAATGCTTCTGTATTGTTTGTTCACTTGTTGCATTTCTGTCTATTGAGATGAAGAAAGGAGATCATCCTTAAATCAGAACTTTCTGACTGGTTTAAAACCTTGCATTAAGAAACGTTAAAGGTGATATCTAGTTAAGGAGTTTTGTAGAGTAATGTCTCTTCTTCTACTGTGAAACTTCTTTCACAGTCCTGTATTTTGGGAAAAGAGAGAACACTATTTGACATACATTGTCTCATAAAGAATGTGATAATTAAAACAGCTCCACATAGCATATATGGAGGAATTTGGTTTTTTTGTTTCCAGTGCAACTCTTCCATGGTATTCCCCAAGCAAACTTTACACTATCAGAATTCTTAAGTTTGACTGAAATTTGGAAAGGTATCAAGGTACAAATTTTGACAGAATTCTTATTAACTTTGTTTCCTACAAAATCTTCTGTGATAAGTGATGGGAAACACCAGTGGTAGTAAATACTGTTTCTAGTGGTACTCTTCACTTGTCTTTCTTTTCTTGTTCCTCTGTTCTTCAACAACATAGCACATACTGCTTTTAGCAGTACATGGCTTATTGAGAGAATATCATGGAAGTTGTGTTTTGAAGACTGACTTCTGGTTTTTGATTAGCAGAAATAGCTTTACATGCTCATTGATATAATGATGCATTTGTGTAAGCTTCATTGCCAAAGTTCTAGTTTATGTGTATTTAGCTCCTTTACCATATGCAATACTTTAATCTCAGGATGGTAAATAGCCCCGTGTTTACCTGCTCAGAATAGCATGCTGCAGAATCAGCTGAGCTTAAAAAAAATAATAATTAAAAAAAATAGCTTGCAATCCTGGGAAATACTAGCGCACTCGTGGTAGTAATAACATGACAACAGAGCATCACTGATCAGTGTGCTTTACAAGGACTGTGCTTCTTTTGTTCTTCCTATTATACAATAATGGTGGGCATTCTTGTGTGGTTCCTTTCTGCTTCCCAAGAATCTTACTTTTTGTTTAGGAAAAATGTAAATACTGGGAAATGTGTGTATGTAAGGAGGGGAAGTTTCAAGAGATAAAAGCAAAAAAAGCAGTCAAGGAGAATCCATTGGTTTATTCACTTCAGAATTGACAAGTTTTATGCTGGAAGGTTTACTGTTGTCCTAACTAGAAGTTCTGCTGATGACTGAAAATGTTTGGTATGTGAACACTGTTACTGTATAGTTTGTCTTTTATCTGTTCCTGTTCTACTCCACTTGCTAAACAGTCCAGCTGTGTTACCCATTTTTTAATTTGTGCATAGGGCAGGAAAGTTAAGACAGTCTACTTTTTTGATAATCACTGCAGAAGTATCTGGCTGTAGTTAGTTAAGATCCTACTACAGGAAGTGTCGATCTGCCTGGGGGTAGCAAGGCCCTACCGAGAGATCCAATGGGATGAGGTTCAACAAGACCAAGTGCTGTGTCCTACACTTTGGCCATAACAACCCTAGGCAACGCTACAGGCTTGGGGCAGTGTCTGGAAGACTGTGTAGAGGAAAGGGACCTGGTGGTGTTGGTCGATGCTCGGCTGAGCATAAGCCATCAGTGTGCCCAGGTGGCCAAGAAGGCTAATGGCATCCTGGCTTGTATCAGAAATAGTGTTGCCAGTAGGAGCAGGGAAGTAATTGTCCCTCTGTACTCTGCACTGGTGAGGCCCCACCTCGAGTACTGTGTCCAGTTTTGGGCCCCTCACTGCAAGAAAGACATTGAGGCCCTGGAGCGTGTTCGGAGGAGGGCGACAAAGCTGGTGAGGGGTCTGAAGCACAGGCCTTATGAGGAGCAGCTGAGGAAGCTGGGATTGTTCAGTCTGGAGAAGAGGAGGTGCAGGGGAGACCTTATCACTCTCTATAACTACCTGAAGGGAGGTTGTAGTGAGCTGGGGGTCAGCCTCTTCTCTCTTGTAACTAGTGACAAGATGAGGGGGAATAGCCTCAAGTTGCGCCAGGGGAGATTCAGGCTGGACATTAGGAAATACTTTTCTGAAAGAGTGGTCAGGCGCTGGAATGGGCTGCCTGGGGAGGTGGTTGAGTCACCGTCCCTGGAGGCGTTCAAGAAACATTTAGATATAGTGTTGAGAGACATGGTTTAGTGGGGTTATTGGTGGTAGGTGGATGGTTGGACTGGATGATCTTGTAGGTCTTTTCCAACCTACTTGCAAATGATCAGGGAAAAATAAAACAAGCTTCATATATTCTCAGTTTTCTGTGCTCCAGGTGCAATCAAAATAAGCCATTGTTGCTCAGACCTATTCTTGATTGCATTTTCTTCCAGATCTGCATTTCAGTTCAGTGTGTTTCCATGTACAAATGCGCAGTTCATTCCTGAAGCTCAGCTTCTTGGCATTTAGAGGAGATGCTGGAATTCCAGTCCCGTGTGCTGGGTGTAACTGATAATGATTGATAAAAGACAGCTAGCACCTGCAAAACCTTTCTTTGTGCAGGGTAAACAGGTTTCTGAGGAGTTCAAGACAGGGGAGATGCAGAAAGGGGTTGTTTTTGTTGTTTGTTTTCTCATTCTGCAAAGGTTGGTTTGTGCTTCTCGCTTTGTACCTTCAAAGTCGGGATTAACATTGTTTACACAGGAAGCTTACCTTCATGATGATTAATGGGGAGGGAAAGGCCTTGAAATCAATCATGTCTAACACATTGCCAGACTTAATTGCTCAATCAGCTGCCAAAAAGACTGGCTAAGGTAATTTTCTTTGCATCTTGCCTACTGAAATATGTTAATTAGAGTTGTTGCTTGTTTAACTATTACACACGTTAATTGGAAGTCTAGTTTGTTTTCCCTGGCTTAGCCCTAATATAAAGACAACTATTCTGGTGTCTTGCTCAGTTTAGTTATGATTTCTTGGCTATGGATTAATTTTCAATTTAAATAAAGTTTACTTCCATTAAATATTATGAGAGGAAGAGTAAAGACATGATGGGAGGGAGTAAAGAAGATAGCACCAAACTTCAGTGGTGCACATCAAAAGGGGGAGGGGTATCTGGCACTGGCTGAAATACAGGACATTCAGTTTAAATTTAATCTAAAAAAGTTTAAAATCTAATTAATAACAATTAAAAATTGCTGTGAAGGTGACTGAGCAGTGATACAGTCTGTCCAGAGAGGCTGTGCAGTTTCCAGCATTCAACCCAGTCCTGAACAACCTGCTCCAGCTGTGCCTGATTTGAGCAGAGGCTGACCTGGACAATCTCCAGAGGTGCCATCCCAGTCTGTGAAGCTCTGATTTAGTTTTACAGCTGCTATAAAGCACTCAGATGCCCAAGCACGATAATTCCATTGCAAAAGTTTAAAGATGAGTCTTCTCAGAACTGTACAGATATGTGAACTGTTTTATTGGAAATGAGGAGAGACACCTAATCCTTAAAAACAGAACTTAATTTCTGCCCTTTTTCTGCAGCAAGAAGGCATAGCTCAGACTTGGGTACATAAGCCAGTTGGAGTTGATGCTGTAGTATTTAAACAAATTGTGTCCTGCATTTACGGAATTTCTCCCCTCACAAGAAAATCTCAGTGAATCTCAGCAATCACTTTCTGCTCCTCAATAAATGAAGCTCTGTCAGCACATGTGGAAGTCTCATCAGAAAATATTTTTAAAATTCCAAAAGTCTCAATTCTTAAGAAAAATATGTAACTTCATTCATATATTGGAAGAACATTAGTGTTTCAGCCTACATCAATTCAGGGTTACCACACATTCTCTTTTTCCAGTGGAGTTTTCCGTCATGAAGTGCCATGGAAGACTGATCCTCTTTTAATGATCATTTAGTCAACCTTTTTTTTCTTCTTTTTCTATACTTACCAATGCCTCATTGTATGCACTATTCATACTCATGCTCTGAAGGCAATAGCTCCCCTGGATGCAGAAAAGATATATGAGCTGCAGAGAAATCAAGGATATAAAAAAAAGTCAATTTAAAAGTATTTCTATAGGGTTTATCAGCAGGAGTCTGTATCCATTTATAAAGTTCCATCAGATTTGTCTATAAAGTTTTTTTCTGAAAATCTTGGAAATACAAGTAATTATTTTTCAATCTGTTAAAAAAAAAAGTTATTACAAGTTCTTGGTGTCTGCATCAGATCAATGAAAAATGTGACCATTTTAGTTAGCCATGCATGTAAACTTCAGCCTGTGGTTGAAATCACATGCATCACAGAGCTGAGGATTTTATATCCCAGTTAGAAATTGTTAGAAAAGTTATTTGAGTATTTCATACTTCTGTGCTTGCAGTCAGCTTGTAAAGCAGTGCTCTAATGCTCGAGTAGACTTTCTCTTTTAATAATGTTTCTTTGTTGCATATTTATTTTTAATTGTGAAATGTACCCAAATGTGTATTGATAAGTGTTATTAATCTTGTAAAACATGTTGGAATATGTTGCTTGCAATATAAAATAAGAATTAAGACAACTATGATCAACCAGTTGAAGTTTTTATAATGCATGTGCCTAAGTCAGATTTCAGTTCAAATAAGAAGTCATTCAGCTGGTTAACTGCAAATGGAGTCAACTCAGAGTGTATCCTTTCCTTGCATTCGTATCAAATGAATTGCAAGAAATATCACAAAGGAAAAACTGGAGCAGGTGTAATTCTGGTGTGGTCGCTTGGCATCACTCTGGCTGGTGTACTGCCACGGGTGTTGCACATGAAGTAAAGGACCAGCTTTTTCTGAAATAGTTGAGCTTATTAAAGCTGACTCCTTTGAACTTACTAGGTGCTGTTTTTTAAAAGAGGAAACTTGAGAGAAGAGTGGTGGAAGCCTAAAGAGGAGAAAACTGTGAGGGCTTTCTGAGGTCCTGGAATGCCACTGTGTTTTCTATGTCCTGGGGAAGACCTGTGCTTCTCTTTGTTCAGCCTGGAGAAGAGAAGGCTGTGAGGTGACCTCATTGCAGCCTTCCACTGCCTAAAGGGAGCCTACAAACAGGAGGGGATTCAACTCTTTACAAGGGTAGATAATGGCAGGACAAGGGTAAATGGTTTCAAGTTGGAGGAGGGAAGATTTAGGTTGGATATCAGAGAGGAGTTCTTTACTATGAAAGCGGTGAGGTGATGGAACAGGCTGCCCAGAGAGGTTATGGATGCCCCGTCCCTGGAGGTGTTCAAGACCAGGCTGGATGGGGCCCTGGGCAGCCTGATCTAGTATTAGATATGGAGGTTGGCGGCCCAGCCTGTGTCAAGGGTGTTGGAGCTTGATGATTCTTGAGGTCCCTTCCAACCCAAGCCATTCTCAGATTCTGTGATTCTCTGTGATTCTGTGATCTCCTTCGTAGATTATTTCTGAGAGTTCTTAGAGCGCACATGATCATAAATGTCATCAGTGGCTCACCAAAATTAAGGTTATTGTTAAGATGAGCAATTAGGTAGAATGGAATAACAACAACACACAGTGAAGGTCTTTCTGTTGTGCCAGGAGCATCAAGCTCCCTCGGTATTTTCCTGTGGGCTTTTGTGGGTGATGGAAACTATTGTTGGCCTGTGCCACTTAGGAGCTTATAGTTAAGCATGGAGCTTTAATGGCCTGACTGAAATAATAATTGTCAAAGCACACATGTGCCATTTCTCTAGAATTAAATTAATACGTGCTGGGCAATGAGTGGATTGAAAGCAGTCGTGTAGATAAGGACGTGAGAGTTCTGGTGGACAAAATCCTAAATGTAAGCTGGGAATGTATGCTTGCACATTGGTGAAAGCCGATCATATCCTGGTCTGCACCAGAAGAAGCATGGCCAGCAGGGTGAGGGATGTGATTGTCTCCCTCTACTTCACTGTCCTGAGGCCCCATCTGAAGTACTGGGTGCAGGCCTGGGGCCCCCAACACAAGAAGGACATGGACCTGTTGGAGTGGGTCCAAAGGAAGCCACAAGGATGATTAAAGGGCTGGAACACCTCTCCTTCAAAGAAAGGTTGAGGGAGCTAGGCTTGTTTGGCTTGGAGAAGAGAAGGCTCCAGAGAAACCTTATAGTAGCCTTCCAGTGCAGGAGGGAGAGTCTTTATCAGGGAGTGTACTGATAGGATAAGGGGAAACAGTTAAAACTAAAAGAAGGGAGATGTAGATGAGATGTTAGGAGAAAATTTTTTACTCAGAGAGTGGTGAGGCACTGGCACAAACTGCTAGAGTTGTGGATGGCCCTTCCCTGGAAGGGCTCAGTGCCATGTTGGATGGGGCTTTGGGCAACCTCATCTAGTGGGAGGTGACCCTGCCCATGGCAGAGGGGGTGGAACCAGATGATCTCTAAAGGTCCTTCCAACTAAGACCAGTCTATCATCCTAAGACTAAAAGCTAGACTTCAAGAAGTGTCACCTAGCATAAAAATTCTCATTTACAGTAGCAATGCTCTGCATCTACGTATAGAATTATCTTTGCATTTTCAGCTTACAACTTTATTTCTGTGGTGAAACAGTTCAATTCTTAGTCTAGTATGGGTTAATATGAGAGTCTTGTGAGCTAATTTTTTAGCATGTTTCAGTATGATGTCTATGATAATGAAAAGAGCAAATGAGCAGGGGCTAAAAGAAGGGATTAGACGAGGAGGGATTTAAAGAAACTTTGATATGAAACAAAATGTTCTTGCATTTGTAGCCAAGAATAAAAATGTTTTTAACTTCCTGGATAACACTGCGATATCTTTAACAAGGGTAAAAAAAAACGGGAATAGGTATATGAACAACAGATTTTGCACTGGAGCTGAAACTAAGCATACCAGTAGTAACAAAGCAAAAGAAACATTTTCAAAACTTAAACTGGTTCCAGGCTTGTGGAGTGAGTGTGAGTCACAAAGTTTGGTATAGTGCTTTTTCATAAGATGGATTTCAGAAGCACTGGAAAGGTCATCAGTTTTATCCCATGTCAGCTCTTACAAACATGGATCTGTGCTGCACTTGTGTTAATTTTCAATTAGCTGCATGGGTCCAAAGTTGTAATTAATAATGTTTTCTCATCACCATCAGTAGACTTCAGTGAACTGTGGCATGCTACCCTTGGATATAAGGTACAGAGTGCAAGTGCTGATGATTGTTGTTAAATAGCTCACAGTATACACCACAAATGCTGATGATGAGGTGCCTGCTGAATTTTGGCCAGGAATCTTCCCTGGGAGCTGAAACTAGCAGAGGCAGGATTTGGCATTGGCTCACTTCACTGTATATGTTTGCTTATTCTAATTTAAGCAAAAGATGCACCACTACATAACTCTTGACATGATGAATGGCATTTTGTCTCTTCAAAAACTGAAAGGAAAGAGTGCTTCTGCTCATTCAGTGCTGGTGGTAAAATATGAAGCAGAGAAGGTTAGAGAAGCAGATGTGTGGGCAGGAAAGAACTTGATGCTCTGGATGAGAAAAATCTACTTAGTGGTACTGATTGTGATAATGTTTTGTGCTAGAGTTTTTCCCCATTGGTCCTGTTAACTTCATACAGGATCCCAAGAGAGTATCAGTGCCAATACTGGCAAGTTTTTAGAGGCCTTCTTAAACCTCTTATTTCACAGAAATCTATGAAGTTTCTGGCTGATCTATCCATTACTAGCTAAGCCTTTACTAAGAAATGTAGCAATTTTCTATAGCTACTTGAAAATAGCTATGGGTAAAGTCACAAACTACTTTTACATTAGATTAAAGGTTTGACGAGGGTAGTGGGAACAAAGAAATTCCAAATTGAGTCTGCTCCATATTTAAACACCCCTCTTCCAGCCCCCTATTGCACAATAGCAAACTTTTCTCATGCAAGCATGTTGTTGATATACTTCCAAAAAGAATTCCAGTTAGCTGAGAGGTGGGATTAAATGGATTAAATCACCTCCTTGATTTTCAGTGAAATGAAGTTTGATTGAAGGCATGTAGGAGTGCAGACTTAGAAGATAGCAGACTAGATTGTCCTTCTGAATAACCTCAGATTGCCTTGCAAATTAGCTTGCCTTTTCTGGATGAGGACGTGTGTGTTGCCATGCCTGTGCAAGCAGACATGCATGTGGGGAGAAATGTGTACATGGAGCATGCACTGTAGCCACAGGTATCATAGTGATCTATCTATAGCTGTAGGCTGAGATGTAGGCTAATAGTTGCACAGTAAGGCTGCAGGGAATATCAAATGGTGGCCAGTCTGCCCTCTGTGTCCATGTAGTACAAAGCTGGTGTGCCCTGCTCTGTCAGACCCAAGCCCCAGGGGAGCCTTCAGCCTGTCAGCTGGGCATACACACTAGTTTTTTTGTTTCTTTTCCTTCTACCTCTGTACTGTGTGGTTTCCAAATGCTAATTCTGCTTGTCAGCACAGACAGTTGACATCACATGAAAAGAAAAACCAACTATGTTTCCTTTTTTTTAAAAAAAAACTCTTTTCATGGAATTCTTTTCCTTCTCTAAGAATTTATCAGGCATGAATTTTGTATAGTACTTAGATATTTCTTAACTTACTCTTTCTTCTAATGAAAGCCAATTTCCCCTCAGCCCTGCCTATCTTGTCTATTTTTCTGACCCCTAACAATTTGAAGCTCAGTTCCAAGGATGTCAGCAGCTGATAACTGGACGTGTGGCAGATAACTGCTGGAGCCATACCTTTTCTGTGGACAATGTGACTCTGTAGCAAATGTATCTCCTGTCTCTAGCCATTTCATGGCATTCTTTCTAATTCTTTCTCCTCTGTAGCTTATTGACAACTAGTTCAAGTGGCAGCAGGAGTGGTTTTTATCATGTGTTACTAACTTTTTACCTATAGCCAAAAGACCCATTCTGTTGCTGGAAAAATATAGATATCACCATGTACGTGGGATAGCACTGGGATAGCATCTATGACAAAAAGTATTTATTTACTTTTTTTGATGTTGAGGAGGAAATGGCAGAGAATGGGCAAGATTAGTAGTAGATTAAACCTGTCAGGGATCCCGTAAGCATTTTTGTGGCTTCTTTTTAAGGTCTACTGATTTGTCTTAGCCTATGGCTATAAAGAGTCACATCTAAGAGCTGAAGAATAATGTATCCCATGTCTCACTTAAGCATCCAGTCTAAGTATAAGAAGTAATTTTGTGCTGTGTACATGCTTTGCCTTTAAAAGCAAATTTCTTGCTGCCTTTGATTTCTATATTAATTTGGAAAGCATGTCCCAAGTGTAAGATTTGTATCACATTTGTTTCAAATTCAGATTCAATCCGTTTACCCCCCAACAAAGAATTTATACCAAAGGAAAAAAAAAAAGTGGTTTGGTAGCCTTATCATGGCTGGATCTCATCCTGATCAAGGGCCAAATCTTTTTGGTACTGAAAGGAAGTAAAACCAAGAATTAAGAACTTTCTCTGATTACTGATGGGGATAGCAGTGTTCTCTTTCTTAGACCTGCAAGGAAATGCTACAAAGAAAGCATTTATTCAGTCAGTGTAATTCTTATCTCTTTTTTTCTGACTGCCTTGCATCTTTTATTTTACCTTAACACTTGGGCTTGTGTCCCTCCCACTTAATTTTATTCACTCGAGACATGTCTTAAAAGCTTGGTGAATTATTACTTCCTGTGTAGCAGCAGAGAGAAACAGCACATCTTAAGGGCACAGCAGCTGCCTAAGATTATCTCCTTTACACAGTGCTCTTGCTCTCCTTTTCTCTGTCTACATAACTGTATAAGGCCAAGTTTTGCTTCTAGCTCAGTATAATAGATTAGATAAGGAATGTAAGTACCCAATATCTATTTTTTTAATGTAAGTACGCCAACTAGGGCAGAGAAGAAAGGAGGAGACAAATTTAAAATGAAAGTTAGCTGCTCAGCTACTTAAATTGCTCACTAACTTGCATTTCTTTGAAAACCTCCCCTATGGTTGAAAACCTCCCCCCAGTGCTGCATAGTTCACAACCTATTTAAAAGTCAACAAATGTTCAGAATGTGTTTGGAAGATTACTAATGTTGTAATTTTCCTCACTCTGTGTTTATTTTTTCATTTTCCCCCCCATAAAGTGGTGTAGAAGGGGCTTGTCAGGTTGTATCTTATAAAATTGAGTTGTTATGCCAAGAGGCTGTGCTGAAAGGTGTTGCATCAGTGATTTCTTTTTCATCCCACTGTGCTTTGATCTCCTGCTATAAAGCAGAAGATCTAAAAGTGGAAATTTTTGAAGATGGTAGATTAATTTTGGTAATCCACTTTTCATAATCCTTATGAAAAACATATATTCTTATCAGTCTAAAAAGTTTTAGTGACTGTTGTCTCTAGAAAGCCTTATATTATCAGGATTACCAATTATGGAATTATTGTTACAAAATATTTTGCTAGCATGTTTTGAAATGTTGCAAAAACTTTAGAAAGAATGGATAAAGATGATCATTGTTGGCCTTGCTTTGTTGTATTTTCTCACTAAAATGTAAAACTGCAAAGGTGAATATTCATTGTCCTTTTTTAAGTTAATTACCCTGCTTTAATTTCAGATTAGTGAAATTAACTGAAATAGTCAACTTAATCCAAGTGTACTGATCCCAAACATTATATGGTGCTGAAACAAGTGGTAAAAGTTTTGGCTCATGACATCTAGCCTGTTATATGTAATGGGTCAATTGCAGCAGCAAGCAGCATATATACTGAATACTATTTGCAGAATTTGAGGCAATAAAACATAATGTCTTTTAGAAAGAAACAAGTATCCATACTTGCCACTGCACGAAATTCACACTTATTTCATTTAGATGATGTCAGAAAAGTTACTACAGTTGCCCAAGATCTCATTTAGAAGAATCCTACCCATTATATCTTCTGTTAGTTGAGCTCTCCCTGTCTCTGGAAAACAGTGCTTACAGTAAATTGTCAGCAATGCTTAGGGTTGTAATGAGTGTGTATGTATATATGTCTGATTAATTTTTTTTTTTCATTTCTTTACAATAGCCTTGGGCCAGATTATGCTCTATGTTGATGGCATGAATGGAGTAATAAATCATAATGAAACCATCCAATGGCTGTACACGCTTATTGGGTCAAAGGTAAGACACTCACCAAAATTCTTGTTTTATATGTTTTTGGATGTTTTTTAAATGCATTTTATTTGTATTATGTATGTGTTAGTGTTTTAACAGACTGCGTGTTGGGTTCTAAATGTGCATATAACTCACTGCCTAGAAAACAGGGCACACTGGGCTGTTATTTCTATTCCATCCTTTTCCTACTCTTTTACGCTGTTGGTACATACTCTGGTTATGAAAGCAAAGGCACTAGGATCAAAGAATATCCCAGGTTGGAAGGCGCTCACACGAATCATCGAGTCCAGCTCCTAGCTCCACACAGGACCACCCGAACATCAAACCCTATGTCTGGGAACATTGTCAGAATGCTCCTTGAACTCTGGTAGCTTAGGGCCTTGACCGCTGCCCTGGGCAGCCTGTTCCATGCCCACCACCATCTGGTGAAGAACCTGTTCCTAACCCCCACCTGACTCTCCCCAGCACAGCCACATGCCATTCCCTCAGGCCCTATTGCTGTCCCTAGAGAGCAGAGCTCAGCGCTACCCCTCTGCTCCCTGTGAGGAGCTGCAGCTGCCATGAGGCCTCCACTCCGCTCCAGGCTGAACTAGAGATGCCTTCATTACTATCTGTATGCTACCATTGCAGTTGACCATGGAGAATATTTTTTTTTTGCAGTTGCAGTTAACAAGATATATGTTGAATCACTTTTGGGGTGTTTTCTTCCCCCCTTTCCATTCTGTGAATGCAAATCCTTTTCTACAGTTTAACTGTTGCACACTGCTTTACTTTGCTGAGCACTGGGGAAGGCAAATTCAGAGTGGCTTCCTTCTTGTGCCTAAAGAGCCCTAGAAGACAAAATCTGGACCCCACCTACCAAAGATTTTTTATTGGTCCTTACATATGAGGAGACAACAATTAAAGCTCTACACAAGAGTCTGTGCCACTTGTGTGGTTTACGTAGTGCACAATCCGCTTTTAAGGCTATCGGTTTTGGAAGTTGAAAAGGAAACAGAACAAAAATTCTGCTTACACTCCCTCCTGAATTGTTACAGAATAGGTAAAGCCACAAATCTGCAATCTCTTGGCTCTCCATCTTTAGTTGAAGTTTGTGAAATTTCACAGGAACTGCTACTGCCATTTAGACCTGCTTGGGACAGATCTGAATGACACAATAACTGGAACGAGGTACTTTAGATATTCTTAACAACTTGAAATATGCCATAATTGGTGGAGTTGAGTCCATCGTTAGAATTATTAAGAAATTTCCAGGAATTTTTCCTCAAGTGGCTGAGTCAGAGAAGGTTGCTATTTGGATTCTGTAGCGACATAGAGACGCTGCTGCTTTTCCCCTTTCTCTCTTAAAAATAGCTTTCATAACAGAAAGAAAAAAAAAGAAAGGCCCTGAGTCTCGTGGGCTCCTTTTAACCACTATAATTTTTTTTCTACAATATGCAAATTTCCCTGCTTCAGAAGATGAGCAAGCCAAAGAATAGATACTAAAGCATTAAAAAGAATTGATTTATCTTGAGTTGACTCCTACTACAGGTAAATATGTAAAAGAAAGATAGTAATTGTGGTTATCAACCATCAGGCTTATTGGACATGATTAATGAGCGGTTCATATTTGGGAGAAGATGAGAAAATTTTTCCCACATAAAGTGTTCCACTGTTGGCTGGATGCTACGCTGGGCAGTTTGCCCTCTCAAAGCAGAGAATGTTAGCCACAGTTGGAAAAACAGTGCCAGAAGAGAGAGAAATGGATTGCTTGCTGTGGATCCTCCTTTTCTATGGGACAGATGAAAGAAACAAGCAAAGAAAAGAAAAAGAAATGTCTGTGGTATCCACAGTTATTATAATTCTCTAATGAACCTAGTGGAGGAGAAACAACTGTATTTCTACCTGCAGTATAAATTCTGGCTAAATTTTCTTGACCAGAGTACTTTAACTCTCCAGTCCTTAAACTCCTTTCTTCCTCCCCCATGGTCAGCCCAAATGATTTTCTCCATATCCTGGCTCAGTGCCTGCAGCTAAGGAATGCAGGCAGTGTGCTTTGAATAGTTTGGTTTCAGGTAGCATCAAAGTTGATTTTTCATTATTATTTGACTGTCTTGGAAAAGATCTAAGTCCATGTCTGTGTGCCAGAAGCTAATCGAAGGTATGACAGGCTTACTATCACAATGTTGTGTGATAGCTGTTTTATGCTCTTTAAGATGTTTTTGGCTTTCTGCGAACAGCAAATCCATGGAATGTGCAACATACCTACAGCCGGATCTGCAGTCCTGCTGTCCTGGTTCCTTCTCTGCAGAAAAGGATGGGAAACATTTTTTAACACTGCCGAACAAAAAGGAATAGTAAAATTGCTGATTAAGTATCAGGACAAATCCCCTTAAGAGGAAACAGAAGGCATGCAGTCATTCAGCTGCCACAGCTGTGGCTGGACACATTGCTTCTTGCCGTCTCAAAAACTGTCGAGGTTTAATAAACTCAGCAGTGGAGATGGTTGAATCTTTTCCATTGCAGATTTTTTTCTGTCAAATTCTGTAATGGCTTTGACCCTTTGCTGTTATTTGCCCTTCTGAATTTGTATAAGGCTACTGGCTTTGTCTCCCATGCTCACTTGGAGTACAAGGTGTTTGCATGAGCTTTTCCACTGCAAGGACACGTGTTCAGCAAAGGACCTTAGGGTTTGTCATGCTCAGCACTGTGACTGCCATAATTTTGGCACCTAGTGATTCTTCTGTTCAGGGATAGGGAAAGAGAGAGGACTAAAAACTTGAAATTAGTGAGAAAGAATGAGTATAAGCAATTAACTGAAAGCTTGTCTAGATTGTCACCATACTATTAATAGTTCCATTGCAGTTTTACAGTAGTTTCTTATGTAGTTGGATTATTTGAAGGTGCTGGTGATATTGACACTGTTGTTTAAGCTTTTGGTGAGGCAGTTAAAATTCCAGTGGCATGACTGCATTAGTGCTGCTGCCCTTACACTGGGTAAGAGGCATCCGATTGAGGAACTGAAAAAAGGAAAGAAAGTTATTCTTAGATTACTCATTTGCTAGTGGAGAAAGAGCCTCCTGTTTCAATTTGGCATTATGCAGGCATTAGACTGGAAATTTTAAGTTACCAGTGCCTTTCTTTTGCCACACTATTTAAAGAGAGAAACATTATCAGCAAATCCCAGACTCTCAGGGCCTCTGCAGTCCTTTATAAGACACCTGCATCCATGTATGACCAAGCCATTGGACTTTCATAGCCATTCTGTGCACTGCTTTCCAGTCATCAGTGGCTAATAGATCAGTGGTGTGTCACATCTACGGTGTAATCCCACTTTAAATATATATATATGTATATATATCTACTATTTCATCATTATTTATGTAGGCATCAGTTCATCAGTCTTTCCCCATTTAACAAAGCATTCAACTATGTGCTTAATTATAGGCGTATGGTTACACTCTGTTTGCACCCGGGGAACTTCAATACATAACTGAAGTCAGAAATGTACAGCTTTACTACTACAAAAGAGGACTGTAACAGAACCAAGTTGCTGATCGTCTTAAATAAGTTAGAAGTTATGTATAAGGGAAGAATCTATGTCAACAAAGTTTACACTCAGCATTCATTGGTAGCATGGAACATTCATGAAAGATAGTACACTTTAAAAACAAAAACAGAAGCGCAAACATTGGCTCAATGAATGTTAGTTAGCAGTGCTTTCAAAATTGCTCCTTTTTTTATTTTTTTAAGTGATCTTGAAGGATCTTGCCTTAACTGACCACATGCTGTAACACAAATTAAACCTAGATTAAACCTCACAACATTTGAGAAATGTTATTTTACCAGTTCCTTGTTTTTTTCTGCTGGCTGTACACTGCAGCTGCTGCTGAAATTAGAATTAAATTTTTGTGTCAAGTTGCAAGTCACATTTAGCCTAGTTTTAAAGGGACCTGAGGCTTTTGTTCATGCTGGCACTTCAGAGCCTGTGGAGGTCTCTGGTGGATCACCTGCTGATAGAGAGTCTCAGTTTGATGGTGATGGCCAGGGCTATTGGAAAATTTCTTTTACCTAACACAAGGAATGCCAGGTTAAAGATGTGTAAGTGCTAAGCTGTATTAAGCCCTTGTAATGTGTATTTCATCTGTTAGCATATATGAGGTAATATATATTACCTTTCATATGCATTGGTATTCACCCTGAACTGTTAATAGAAAGCATACAGTGCTGTATCATTGCCTTTCCTTCGCCAGTACTAGTTACCGAGTGTTTACAAAAAGTACATTTCTGAACAAAACATCTTGGAGAAAACCCAACCATTTATATCATCCACTAGGGGAAGCAGAAGTTCCTTTGAATCCCAAACCTGAAAGCTTTTGCCACTTCACATTAATCTTCAAATGTAAAAGACATTAAGCATTCAAAAACTTGAGTCTGGTTTCACCTTTTTTATTCCTCCACATTTTTGACTGCTACTGATAATGATTATTTTTTTCCCATTTGATGATCCAGGCTGTTCTAATTTTCCCCCAGGGGAGCTAAAGCCCCTTTTTGGCATTATTTTCTGTGGAAAGTAATCCATTTTCAAAGTGATGCTGGGTAACTTCAGAAGACTGGGAGGAATGCTAGGCCTAGGCTGACACAACAAGGTTGATTAAAGATTCCTATCTCACATCTTGTTCTAATTTTTACTTTTTTTTATTTTTATGCTTTACTTCTGTCTGGGTCCTACATTGCAAGGTTAAATATGAATTTTAACTGGCAAGTTATTCCTGTGCCTTGTTTCAGTCTTTTGCTTCCCTTTCTATTGAAGTACTGACCTTCAGAATATTTTAAATATAATCCAATCCAAAAGCAGAAGAGTGATTACAAAGCAGAAGAAAGGAAAAAAATACAGTGCTCAAACAGGACATAGCTGTAGTGAATTTGTTGATTTCAGAATAAAATTTCTGTTTTCAGAAGAAAAATTCAGAGGACCTTTTTACAGTGAGGTTACAGTGACATGCTGAAACATCTGTATGATGGGTCAGTCATTTCATGAGAATTTTCAGAGAAATAACATTCTTAGTTACACAGAATACTAAACCTAATTTTGCAAGTGAGTAATTTAAGGTATGTAGAGGCAAATAGTTTAAGCACTTGATGAAATCAGTGTGCTTCACAAGCCTTTTACACATGCACTCAACTCAAGCTGTAAGAATGGCAGAGAATATTTGTAGAGCTTGAACAAAGTCTTTTCCTCAGAAAGTTTCTCACTAAATCCTATACCAAAGGATGTTATATTGGATCTACAAATCTACACTGTAAAGTGATTTATAGATATGGAGAAAGTTAGAATTCAAAGAGAATTAAAAAATCTGAATGAGACTGAGTGTACTAGCTTGAGTAGCACAGAAAAGCCAGATGTTAATTTAACTCACCTCAAGAGAGAGACTGAATGGTTTAATCTCTTGATGAGTTTCTTGGAAATGTGTTGTATTTGCATTTCTTGAATTTTTCTGATTATATATATATTTAAGTCATTGTGTATGCATGACCTGTTCTGAGTTAACATTGCCTGGAGGATGAAATGGAATATGTGTAAGGATATGCCAGATTTTTGAGCAGAAGGTAGTGCTGCATGATTTTCTTGGGCTTCATTCTTAATGTGTATGAATGTGACCTAGAAAAGCTGGCCTGCTAGAAAAATTAAGCATGCAGGAGAAAATGCACAATTCATATACTGACTTTGATTAATTTCATGCGCTGTCATCTTCTCAATCTGCTGCCTTTATGGTTAATTAACTCATTTGCAGCCTCTGACAAGTGAGGCTTCATATACAGCTAGTTTACAAGCAGAACAAATTGTGATGTTTCTCCAGTAAACCTGTATTTTTGTTCTTTTTTTGCGCCTACTCCAGGCAGACAAGTCCATTAGGTTTTATTGTTTTGGGTACTCAGGCCATTTTCCTTCCTAGAAATGAAGGCTTTCCCTTAAAGTCAGTGTGATCTCCCTCATGTACTGTCCTACACTCAAGACGCTGAGATGCAGTGAAGAGGTACAGATGCTTTGAGTTCAGTGAAACCGTGAACATCCATGTCTGCTTAGGAGCTGCTGCTTACATTTAATCTGATGTGCATTTAGCCATTGAAGTATTGTCATGAAAATGGTTGTGTGAGGGAGAAACAAAATCCTGGATTTATAAGAAATTAACTTTCCTATTTCCAGCCTTTGGAAGGCCCGAGCCAAATCTTAGCAGACCAGTGGAAAGCTTCCCTCAGTCTTTCACTCAGAATCTGAAAGTGCGCTGTTGCATGAACATAGTTTGTTTTGAATTGTATTTAATTAGTGCTTTGAAGATAGGGATCAAGATGTTGCAATAAACTTGGATTAGGATAAGCCAGCAAGTGCAGACTACATGATGTACTTACTGTGGTCTGTCCAACTTAGCCGGCAGACTACTTCAAGTCCTCTATTTTTTTACAAACTTGTCATGGTTTTATGATTTTCGGTTATTGGTATTCCACATCATAACATCATGTAGTGGATGTACCTAGTTCTCAGAAGAGAAGGACTACTACAG